>NC_089325.1:18166330-18201330 GCF_036669915.1 Pocillopora verrucosa
CTGTTATTGGTGTATTAAAAATTTTAATCTAAAAAAATAAGTGTGTTCAATTTTTCCTCTCAGCGTTGGAAGAAGCTCACTACATCTGCAATTTCAAGAAGTGAATGTCAAAGTGAAGATAACCAGCAAAAGGAAAAGGAAGGAGGAAATGATCTTGTGTTGTCTTCCATGTAGATGACTGTTCATAGTTAGCTAATAATAGAGTGACAGTATGATAATCTTTTAACTCGTGTGATTTACACTGCACATAGCCAAGTCTAACCATTAATTAAGACTTTTTCCTTTCCTAAAGCTGACTTGTTTGCTTTTTTTTTTTGTTTCTACATTTTCAATAAATTTATTTAACAGATGATGCTATTGCCCAACAGAATTTTTTACATACAGAGGCCTGCAATTTCTGAGTCAAGCAAAATGTTTGCAAAATTCAACCCCTTAAACACATTTTGCATGAAGAGTCTTGAAGAATAATATCAAAAATTCTTTCCCGTTACTTAGGCCATCCACTACACAGCACTTTACCCTCAGCAATCATTCCTTTTGTTCACAACAAAATCATGGTCAGAAAATAGACATGATTAAAATTTTCATCAGTCTCCCCTTTTAATCTCTCTTATCTCACAAAGATGTTTATAAAATAATTCAAATAGTAGGCGCGCTCTGATTGGCCATAAAACCATTTTACATGAGCGTATGTAAACATGGTTTTTGTTCCTCTTTCATTAGTTATTTTATAAAAGAAATGTAAAATGGTTTCCATGTTTACATAGCCTGATGGGCTTGGGAAGTTGAGAGAACACTCGATAAGCTGGAAACCACTCTGCTTCACGTTGTGGTTTCCTATGCTTATCTCGTGTTCTCCCAATCTCCTGCATGTTTACATCAGGCTATGTAAACACGGAAACCATTTTATATTTCTTCATTGATGCATTTCAATTTTTTTTTTTCACATTCTCAGGCTAATTTTCATAATATTCTGAATCACTTCATTGTAACTTTTAATTTTCCTCATCTGAATAAAGGTATTTTAATTATTAACTATAAAACTGCTTCAATTCTACCTAGAGTAGCTGATAGGATTCTCCTATCTAATGAAGGAGTGGATTAAAAATTCAAACACCTTATCCATGGGTGTGTAAGCTGTATGGAGAGTATAAGACTCTCTCATTTGCATTTCTATATAAATATTTTGTGGTCAGCTCTTGAGGTTTTTTGCAGAAAATTGGCCTTACAGATGTTACCCTGAAAAACACAAATTTAAAATAGTTTTCTCCCTCTGATTGTGTTATCTATTATTAATAAAGCCATATCAAATCTGTCTCCATTTCCAATACTGCTTATAGCCTAAGGAATAATTTAGCCCAACTTGTATTAGGAAAGGGTTTTAACCTCAGTTACATGCTACCCATCACATGCATGTGAAAATAAAACCTAATTTGCAGGCATAAGTCTCATCTTAAGCTTGCAGATTCTCTTTTCTGTTTTCCAATGAATTTTTCAAAATAAATAGAAACTGGTAAAATGCTAGGCTAGGTTTCCCAAACCTAGATGAAAAAAAAATCTTAGCCTTACCAGTAAATTCTGATTGGTTTCTTCTCACCTTTCTCCCTTAATTACTGGTTACAAACTTGCAGGAACATCACGAGGGAGGGTATAACTTGAATACACCAACTGTGCTGATCAAGTCCATTATAGCAAATCTCTTATCCTGAAGAATTTGATCATGAATGCCACAAATAATTAAACAAATGATGACCACAATACACAGTTCTTTGAGTGGTATGACGCTTTTCAAATTCAAAATAATAACTATAAAAAGTATTAAAAGTGAATAATCAGTATTGTCTTACACTGGTGCTTTTTGCAGCTCATACACACAAGTGCAGCTTGAAACCATAACATACAAAAATTCCTACAAGCTATCATTTCATAAAATTTGCAGTGACACCTTGAATCATTCTGTACAAAATAATGTTGATACTCTGTTTTAATCCAAAGGAAATCATTGTTAAAATTTGGAGGTAATTTCATAATTTAATTCAAACATACAGAATGGTGTCATAAAGAATTGGTGGAAGTAGGGTCACACGGGAAGGAGTATAAGAGAGGTGTACAAGTAAGCAACTCTAGCAACCCAAGAACTATCCAATACTCATACCCTAGCTACATTCAGCTAAATGTATCAACCAATTATTTCACAACACGGTGAAAACAAACCTGTTTATGAAATAAGGGTGTTACTTTTGATCAATGCAAATTTCTCTTGATGCTTGGTGTGAAAAAAAAGGGATCCTATTGGCTAATAATTATTACAAAACATGCCACAATGACCTTACATGACTTAGAATGCCATTACTGTAGTAGGCTATTTTAAAGAGGCCCCAAACAAGCCTCTCTTTTGAAACAAGGGTAAGTGTAAAACCTTGAATGTGAAAATAATTTTTATTCTCAAGCAAATAACAGTGAAATTTACAAGAGAGAGGTATTGCTCTGTGTCTCATTTTGAAAAGGAGATTTCCGAAATTCTCTAACTCCCCAATGTCTTCCTTAGTTTTGCTATCAATTTAAAACTATGCAGGTTTAAAGACACAAACAATGAGGCCTTTGCTTTCCTCTACAGGCCTTCCAGTTGTATAGTTTACCTTCATTTCTTGCTCTACTTGCTTTATGATATTTAATTTATCATCGGATGTTGACTCCACACTTCCTCCCTTTTTGCTTTTAACGCAAAGCTTTACTTGGTAACCCTTTTCCAGGTAACCTTCAATCCGTTTTATTCTGAAAAACAAATCTTTGAATTCTATCCTGTCATTAACTTTAATAGTCTTTGTCTTCGGTGGTTTATCTTCAAGAGAGCGAGCTCTAGTTCTTTTGTTGGTATGTCTACCAGTCGACATCAATCTGAAGACAGGCATATTTACTGAATCGTCCTTCTTAATCGTGTTCACCCGGACAAGTTCAAGCGATTTTTCTTTCGCCATCTGCAACGCTTGTTCAAATGACATCTCACCTTGGTTACCACCAATTTCGTCCACAAGCAAAACACTTCTTTGAGGGTGTTCATGTTGGAATCTTTCTCTCCTACAACTCAAATCAGATGTCAAAGAAAGTCTCCTCGATGGTTGCATATTACTAACCCAAGAAACACTCCTTTTTCTTTGAAAAGAAAATATCTTGAAAACCATGGTAAGAGGTGACGAGTTTATGGTGATTTGAGATCCGTAATAGAAACAAATCGTAGCTTTCGAAAACGACCTCAAACACAGTAGCGAAGCCATTTTGCGACGACTCTCACATGCTCTCTTCATATGGATAAGCGTCAGGCGTTCCAACCATCGGGATTGGCGGGGAAACACTGGAAACAATAATATAGGGACGCCCAGAAGGAAAAGAAATTACAAGCGGGATGTGTTTTGAAGACCTATGTGTGAAACGCGTTCGGACGCAAAAACACCTCGCCAGCCCTCACCAAGGTTCTAAGAGCCATAACATGAATATTTTCAGTCAGTTCCCATCAGCTAATTTCGGGTCACGTCTAAGAGTGCGCGTTAGCAGGTTATACTCCCTAATGGAGTAAAGGTTCTTCTGTGTTTCAAGTTCTCTTTAAAATTTCGTAGCTCCACACACAATTGTTCGGGTTGTCAATGAAAACAACTTCGAAGCTGTTTAGATTATAAAAATCCCTCAGTCGCAATCAATTCCTTTTAGTGTCTCAAGACCAAGAAATAAGTAATCACATCTATCAAAATAAGAAAAATCAGAGTGTCCGTAGCACGTGGTGACAACCCAAAACAGAAACAAAAAAAGCTATAAAAGTCAAGGGGCAATGAGACCGACCAAGTCAATCAGCTTTAGATTTGCAACTGGTCGCTGACAAGAGAGTGGAAGTTTTCTTCACCAATACAAAGAGTAGCAAGTCATACCCAGAGTAATCCTGTGTCACTGATGACACTTCACTGACCCACTTGACTCCTGAAAAGGGCACTGGAGTAAACTTTTCCCTCCCCAAATGTAAATTGAGTTTAGCATCCAACAACAAAAAGAGCATTCGTATCAATTTTTACATCCTGGCTACAGTAAAATGAAAGGAAGGGGTAACTATCTAAACTGTGGTACTGAATTGGTGTATATATAATTTGGTCTTTTAATTGAGTTGCTTAAGTAAATTGGCCACAATAAAGAGTTTCTAATGCTGAAATTTTCAAGTGATAGTTCTTTGTCAGCTTTCAAATCACTTTAAAACTGTTTGCCTCTTTGATCTAGATTGTCCCCTTGGTGCTCAACATGTACATATATAAAGGTGCTAAGTGATGAGAAACAAACAAAAGATTTAAGACAATTTAATGACTCATTTTCTAGTAGGCTTTTTACATACTTCACATGCATGCCATACGATTTATAATGAGTCACTGTTCTTGTATGATAGGCTTCATTTCCCGCACAAACAAAAATTCCAACCAAAAATTTTTTCACTATGACATAATTCCTCCAAAATCTTTAAGACCTCAGTTGATCTAAAAGAAAATACCAATTGAAGTTGCTGAAAAACCACAAGTTTGCAACATCAAGTATAAACATTCCCTAGGGAACCAATCAATCAGACCTAATCAAGGAATTTACTTCCTAGGTGAGAAACACCTCATGCATTTCACATTTCTTAATTAAAATTTGAATTTCATCACTTTCAGCGCTTGCTGATACTCATGTAATTTAAAATAACAACAATAATTAGAGTATACTGTTGGTGGTGTCATTGGCTTAAGTACAAAAGTAACAAACTAAAGGTTTACCAGAACACTGTCTTCCTAGCAAAAACAAATTCACTAGCTCTATTTGGAATGTTTTGTGCTTCCTTATGGTTGATTAGAATTGGCATTTAAAAAGCTTTCATGCATGATTATGTAATTTTCAAAAATTCTCAATTTTTAAGCCCTTGACAACCTCTTGTTGCCTTTAAGTGTGGATATTCCTTCATTATCAGTGCTCTACAAATATTCTCTCATCACACTTCACCAGTCTGGAGCTTGAGAGCAAGGCTTGGATTCATCTTGGCTTTTTTAATATGAACATGCATAGAGGGCTATTACCTTGATCATACTAGCTGTAGGTCTAACATAGCTATGTAAAGCAAAGCAAAGAAATTAGGACAACACTGTGTTCATAGTGAAGAACCTAACAACACAAACAGAGAAATTAACTAGGACACCCATGTAAATCAACAGTCTTCATGAAAAATCAGTTTTAGTGACTGCAAATATGCCTTAGCTCAAGTTCAATTTCAAAAAGTTATGAGGGAATTTAACACTGTTTCTAAGCACTCTTTGTGGTAAGGATTAAAGCAACAATCAGTCCATAAAGACCAAGAACTTCAGCAAAAATCAAAATAAGAATCATTCCAACAAAGAGACGAGGCTGTTGAGCTGTTCCTCTGACTCCAGCATCACCAACAATACCAATAGCAAAACCTGCTGCCAAGCCACTCAGTCCAACACTCAAACCTGCACCCAGATCTAGAAAACTCCTTAAATACAAGAAATGAGAAAAAAATCTTATGAGATAATGTGTAGAGAATTTTATAAAATACCATTAATGAGAAACAAATAACAACATATCTTTAAGTGGGATACTAAAAAATATCACTTTCAAGGAAGGTAAGCAATTACTCACTTGAAAAGAGTATACTTGTCAGAAACTGAAAAGGAAAGGAAAGGAAAAATTGTTAGTCCAGAAGAACCCTAGGACATCATTTTTAGCACATTTTCATTGCATAGCATGCTGTGTGTTAGCAATAGTAAGGACTGACCACAATCAATAGGCTACTGTAAAAGTGTAAAGTTGGTTGAGAACTTTTTAAAGTATTGTTTCAAATAAGGGCTGGTTTTAAGTTAACAATTTTTTTGGTTATATTTGTCTAATTGAGGAAAACTAAGTTACTTTGCATTGAGAAGCAATCAAAAATGTGTCCAAAGTTTATCCTTACTGGATGTAAATGAGAGAAGTGAAATTAAATGGGAATACAAAGTTTACATAACTCTTTACATCCCAACATTTGTATGCACATTCTCTATTCTCTTCCCCATACATTTCCTCCAAGAATAATTTTTTAAACAATCAAGAGTTTCTTTAGCCCTTTGACCCTTAAGAGTGACTGGCATCTAATTTCTTTTTTCCAATATCACCACTGAATCACACATTGATGTCATGAGAATGAAGGGAATGATCACCAACTAAAAAAACTCTTGATTGTTAGACAAATTCTCCTTGTCAGCACCTTAGTAAATGTACAGAGAACAGTATAGAGAATATGAATACTGATGTTAGAGTGTAAAAGGTTAATTGGTGATTATTTCCCTTATTCTCATGTCCTTTATGTGTGATTCAGAGGTGATACTGTATGGGGGAATTAGATGCTAGTCACTCTTGGCCATCAAAGGGTTAAGAAATACAGTAAAATGAAATTTTTCATTATTAAGTTTTTGTTCGTTATTATCTTTCTTGATCAAAATATGTATTTAAATGTTTCAATGTTTTGGACAAAGCCTCAGTCAAGGTTCAGTGAATATGAATGATTTCTCCATTTAAAATGGATATACAATCACCAACAACAACCTAGAGAAATACTTTCTGCAACTTTAAATCTAAAGTGAGTAACTACCATGACAAAATGACCACTGAAAATATATGAAGCTATCAATCGATTGTAAAGCAATTAACCGCACTTGCTATCATGTTTGTTGTGGGACTACAACAAAAGGTGGTAAATCATAAGCCACAGGCAAGAAGGGTACAAACTTTTTATGTATTAAACCAACTTCTTAGGTGGGCTACTGCCTTGGTTGACTGATACAGAGTGCTTATCTTGCTTTAATACTATAGTAATAGGTTTCTCAAAACAATGAACAACAAGTTGTTTCCAACATAACATGTGGGAATTGTGAAGGATCCATTAAATGCTGTGGTTCATTTGATGCACTAAGAAAGAGCATGGCAAAATGAACAGTGGGCTAGCTTATCAGCTTTCCTTAATTAATGTAAAAGAACATGAGAGGTGTAAAGAGCTGCTCAGTGGCTTGCCAGTCAGAACAACTGGTGAGGCATTGAGTCACTCTACAGATATAGCTCCATAAATTAGCACAACATTTCTCTTTACATAGAGATAATGGTCTACGTAGGGAATTTTGACACGATTGAATTTCACTCCAGCTATGTAGAAAAAAAAAACTTCGTTGTCATTAATAACCAGAATCGAAATGAAGAATGTTTCATACGAAGAATGACGTAATTTTCTCAATTATAACACTAGCGATTAACCCGTCATGAACACTTACTTCCATTGCCAACAAGTACGGCCACGACGAGTCCATAAATAGCAAGGATACCCGCCATAACTACTGGAATTATAGACTTCATAATCAGTTCTGGGCGCATCACACTCATGGCAGCGATTCCTGTTCCACTTTTGGCTGTCCCATATGCTGCTCCTAGGGCTAGAATTGGTTTTACCGAATTAATGATCAGCATGGTTTAAACTTAGCACAGGGTAGCCAAACCTCTCATAATATGCTTACCACTAAACACAATGGCCGAAGTTGCTCCCATGGCACCGAAAAACGCGACATAAGAAGGTTGATCTCCCATTTTCTTTAAGGAATTTAAGAATGATTTCTACCAGAAAGACACCAGCTGCCGATCAAAATGGCGATGTGAGTTGGGTCAGGTGATCGATCACGTTCGTCATGTGACACGTAAATCATGTGATGTACTCGTACAAGATCATCTGTGACAGAAGGATGGCACGGTTACTCAGTAAAAAAAAAACATGGTGGGTTTGTTTTGGAATTGATAACTTGGGTATGAAAGAGGGGAGACATGTCCTCAGCGTTGTGGAAGTTCTCTCAAATGAGTGTAAAGATAGGATTCTTTCTCCAGTGGAAAGATTTTTCTTCTTGGTACAAAGTTGGGTTCAACGAGAAGTTGAAACTATGCAGAGGTATAGTGACAAGGTTGTGGAATCATGATGTGAGCACAGTGATCATGCATGACTTTTTTGAATTTTTTTAGTGTTCATAGGCAGCATTCATGTAGACTGAATGAGAAAATAGTTAAAGTGAGCATATTTGGAAGATATCTAAGTGTCGGAGTTCAGATCTTAGCAACTAAATTGACCATCAGCAATCATCAACAATCATCTGACAGTTCACACTGGAAAGACTGTGGCTATGTTGATTTCCAATCATTCTTTTAATGGTCCATTGAGACCTGTTATGTTAGGAAATTCTTACATTCCCTTCACTACTAAATCCACTTGCTTAGGGGTTGAAATCGACTATAAACTGAACTGGAAACCCCACGTAAAAGCACTGCGCACTAAGTCGGAGGAAAGCTAAAATTCTTGAAAAATTTTAAAGCCCTTCCCTCAAGTGTTTTATAGGAAATATATTTTAAAGGGATTGTCCTGAGCATCACTTACTGCATCGCTATTTGGGGATCCTGCTCACCATCTACATTCTATATTTTAGAACATCTGCACCTGAAAGCAGCCAAACTAGTTCACAAACTCCCTACCGAAACTCCTGACACTGACGTTCTTGACCTTGTAAAATGGAAATCTCTAGTCTATATTTACAAGGGTAGGCTTGCTTCTATAATGTACCAGATCTATCATAATAGCTTACCTGATCAACTCACCGCCCTCTTCGAAACTTGCAACACTAATACTAATTATAATTTAAGGCGCACAAATCACTTCTCGCATGTACGGTACAATAGCAACATTGGCAGAAATAGTGTAAGATATAGAGGACCCATCATTTGGAATTTAATCCCTAGAGCCATCAAGGATGCTTAAAAACTCAGACAAGCCTCCAAGATACTGGACCAACTCCAATTCGAAAAAGAGGCCTGTCTGATAACATCAAAATGATCAGATTTCTTATATTTTTAGTTTTTAAATTTTTAATTAATTAATTAATTAATTTTATTTAAGATTTTATATAAATACAGTTTTTTTTTAATTAAGTTGTCGGCAGGTCCACACCAGCCTTTAGGTTGCCGCAAACCAACCTGCCTTAACAAATAGTATACGTATGTATGTATGTATGTATGTATGTATCAGGGTTTGTACATTGCTGTACTGAATTAGAGTAATTGCAAATGACTTGAAGTAATAGTCAGAAGCATGTGTTAAAAATTGATTTTCTTCTTGTCTGAGATAAAGTATTACTGAATAGGTATATTTCTTCCCGAGTGTGCATGATCATACAATATGTATGAGTGAACATGAAGTGCTATTTTACTTTTTGTGGTGAGTGGCGTTTTGAAAACCAGTAAACACTATTCCATGAGATGTGTTAAAGAGTATGTAATTCTGTATTTTCGGAATCTCTCGGAGCAGCCCCACAAATTAAGGCCAAATAAACCAAGAGATTAAGTTGAGTTCTTTCAATCATTCTTTTTATGTGAGGCAGAATGCTCCAGGAGACAGCAGTTACATAGTGGTGTATTTGTAAGGTACTTCTCTAGTAAAAGATTTGGACAACTTAGGAGTATTTCAAGTTATGAAGGGGGATCCAGTGGAAGCAATGAGGGCAAATCAGATGAAAGGGAGAAAGAAAAGTCCTCAAGAAAAAAAGCAATCAAAGGTACACACAATTAAATAAATGTTTTGAGTGGCTGTACAACTACTATGAGACTAGAAGATTAGATGTAAAAGGTCTTTAAAGACCATGGTTAGTAGTATTAAGAAAATACATATTTGGTTAGCAAACAAATTATGTAGGATGATTGAACTGCAACTAAATTTTGTATGTAGTTATTGTAACTTTCCCATGGTGTAAGTGAGGTTAGAACTTGGATTCAGGGCTATTGTTTGAAATTTGACTTGAAGATTGATTTTTGCAAACCTTGTTAGATACTTAGTAACTTCCCTTTTGGGAAAATAGTGATTGTTTAGTTAACCGTTTCATATTTTATTTTGATTCTTGAAGGAGAAAGAGCAAAAAGATTTTTTAAGATGCAACCAATTGATGTCAATTATGATAGAAAATATTATCAAAATACATTTATTTCTGCTACCCGTGCCATGAGTGATTACCTTCTTAAACCAAGGTATGGTACAAAACACAATGTCTGTTTGGCTTCTTGTTTGTTCATGATGCAATCAAATTTTATCTTCTAATCAGTTATGAAATTACTAAGATTGGTTCCCATTGTCTTTTGTCTCCTAACCTTAATTATTCAGTGCTAGGAGACAAACTTTAAGAAATGGAGAGGCCACTTGATGTTCTTTTGTTGTAATTGGCTTAAAACTGTCAAGTTGCCCAAAATGAGTTTCTCACTCTGTTAGAGATTCACTCTGTACAAGGATATTTTATTGATTATATGATTGCAATGAATTCTTTTTGATCTATACATCAAATGAAAATAAATTGAATTTAAGTTTCAGTGTGGGTAGGATATATTGATTCCTTCCTTCAGTTATTAAGAGGGAATCAAGAAAAAAGCTAGGCAAAGTGCTGTTGTTTCAGCTGCAGTAAAAGAGTGGTGAATCCTGGCCAATGAATGTTCTTTGGTGGTAATTGGCTTAAAACTGTAAGGAAGCCTGAGATAGGTGTCTTACTATGTGGGTGATGCTCACTGTACAGGGATATTTTATGGAATTTTTGATTGTGGGCTAAATGAATTCTTAATCCAGAGAAGTACAAATAAAATGAATTTGAATTGCAGTGTGGGTAAGGTTTATCAATTTTTTTTCCTTCAGTGATTTAGAGGGAATCAAGACAACAGCAGTGCGGAGTGCTTATAGTGATCCACAACAACCTCCAGATGTTTGCTATTTAAAATCAGATGTAGAGAAAAGGTAAGTAATGAACATTTGTCTGTAAATTATGGAGGGAGAGTTTCTTTGCTTATTATGGTCTGGTTTTGCCATGGTTACCTTTTATTTCTAAGGTAAAGAATACCTGTTAATAAGACAGTAGACTTGGTACTCTAGGAGGAAACTAGCTTTGAGGTGTGCTTGTATATTCTTGTAAAGAAAAGCATTCAGTTAATTAGTAAAAAAAAACTAAAAGCAATATGAAGGAGTTTATATTGGTATATATTAGGCAATATTGTTAGGTAATGTTGAACTGATCAATTTCTTTGAACAGCACTTGATAGAAGAGGAGGAGGCTATAAAGAATAGGAAGAGCAAAACCAGAAAATTGCTAGAAACTTGGGAAAAAATGAATTTTCAAATTTTGGTTTTATTTTCAGGTGTTTTTTCTTTGTACTTGATTTTTTTAAGAAAATGGCTTGGGTTATTGAGAATCATCAAGACCTATTGCAACAAAACTAAAGAAATCCCGAACTTGATTAATGAGTTTCTCACCAATAATATCATGCATTGTACTTATTGTAACAGCAAAATTGTAAGGTTAATTAAAATCAAACGTAAGAATTCAAATAATTTTTATTCTTGTTTAAAATATTCAGAGCTTATGAAGTTTGGGGAAGCCCTGAAGCTCTTTCAAGAGAAATCTGGAACAGAAAAAAGGTGTATGAAGAAAGTGAACGTTATAGGAAAGGTACTTTACAACTACATGTGGGCTCATGTACACTCAAACCATCATTAAGAGCCACCTCCTGAGATGGTCACCTTTCCACAATGGTAGTGCATGATCCATAAAGTGTGTCCTAGATGCCAATTCAAAATAACCTCTCAACAAAAGTTGGTGGTGAAATAGATAGGGGTATTGTTTTGCACTCCTCCCTTTCTGTAAAGCCTAACTCTCTACTGCTACTCCCCCTCACTTGCTATTGTCAAGAGATTCAAGTGTATAATATTTATTCAATACTTTCTTTGTAGTGGTAGCAGCAGGAGCAACATCAATAATGTGCAATTCCTAAGAAATCTTTACTCAAGTAACCTATTATCAACTTTGCTCATTTTTCTAGGCCTAGGAGAACTAATAGGACATCTAAAGAAGTCAATAAGAGACCACTCTAAGAAGAATGAAGAGAACAAGGTCGGTTGATAGGGCTCCAAACTCAACTTTATTCAAAGTGACCAGTTATGAATAGTTTTGTTCATGACTTTTGAACATGGAAAGTGCATGAATACCATCCCTACATAATTGCTTACTGGTAGTTAGTCCTTTCCAGGGGCTCACAAAGTAGCTCACTTTTCTCTTGGAGAAGGTCTTCGATTGCTTACTCAGTATGTTTTTATCACCTTCCGTTTTATTTTCTAGCACTATGGTGAAAGGATACAGAGAAATATGTTGTTGAAAGGTTCTGCCAAGGTTGTGACATATGCAATCTGCAGGTACAAAACACCTACACAACTGTAACACTTCTAGCTGAGCTTGGGTTATCACTCTTGTTTAATTCCTGGATTAGAGTGAAACAACAATTGATGTGAGACTGTTTTAATTTTGTAGTTATAGGATCACATATGGTTGTCCTGTTTTTCTGTTTCTTAGATTTAGACCAGAATTACCATAATTAAAGATGGTCTAGTATCCCCACTTGTTCAAAATGCACCCCACTTAAGCTGGAAAAGTTATGCTCTAGAATAATCAAACACTTTTGAATACACTCATTATTGTAACTCTAACTCAACATCCTTCAAAGGAAAACTCTTGTCATAACCCCTCACAGTAAATTTTAGACTATTTTTTTCACTGTCACAAGGAAAGGAAAGTGCTTCTAGTGTAAATGATATGTTCTGTTGATGGGCCAAGTTTGCATATGGTGCATAGTGCTAAAGGACAACTTATTATTATTAAGTACATTATTTTTTTACAATGGACAGATCAGTATTGTTTGTTGATGTTTTTAATAGCAACCTAGCAGTGATGCTGTTTAAGTTTGGTGCTTATCTGTACAGTGGATCAGCAACAATGTTATCAGAATCTATACATTCATTAGCAGACATGTTGAACCAGGTATGGTATGATTGAATTTATTTACATCTAGCTAAGAAAGGCAATCCATGTAAAGATACTCTGAAGATGGCTCATATAATTCTGAAACAAGTATAAATTTTCAAACAAAAACTAAATAGTTATTCATGAAAAAAATGATATGATAATGCATTAAATTTGTTCTTGTCTTGGCAAGAACAAATTTAATGCATGTAAAAGTTTTCTTGGTATTAGATATTTTTGATATTAGTTTACAGTGGAAGTTGTTAAAATGGCTACAGTGGATGTATTGAATTTTGCAGCCTATGTTTCCATTTCATGTTTTCTTGCTTCTTCTTCTGCCTCTTTGCCACAAAAAGAACTCTCAAAATTACTTGTCACTCTCATTGAGTGTGTGCTTCTTTGCCCAAAGTTGAAATAGCAAATGAAATTGTTTTGTTTTTTAGCTAACAATTTTATTGGTCTTCTAACCATTGCTCTTAGGCAAATACAACCTGATATTTATGAGGAAATTTTGAATGTTACGAGTTATTGTAATGAGGCTTTTTCAGTGAGTGAGGCTTTTTTGTTTTGTTTTATCAATTGAAAGTGTCTGTTAGCTGTTGGAATCATGCAGTCAATCAAGAAACCTTCTCCAGATCATCCGTAAGTATAAGCACTTCCCTGTAAACACAAGTCTGATCATGATTTAACTTATGCTTTTTGTGATATGCCTTATCAGATGATTATACATTCTTGAAGCAATTAGTGGGGGAAAATACATTATTAATAGTGAACAGCAGACAGACATATTTCCACTAGAACATCTCAAGCCATATTTTCCTGCCAGTTTTCAAAATAGTTTTAGGCAAGCTTTGTGGACCTAATTCTTTACGTCAGCAGAGTTAATGTAACCAAGTTTTGGAGAAAAGAATGTATGAAAGTGAAATTAACATACCCTGAAATGTTTTAACTTTTTAACCTTAAAGAATGTGGTTACCATCATAAAGGGTAAGATTTAGGTTGGCCTTGCATTTTGGTTACTAGTCAGACACTGACTTCATCTGGCACCTGACAAAGAGTTTGAAAACCAAAGATGATTTTTACACTAGTTGCTACTTGTCTGTGTATATGCCATGCAATGTATGGTTGAGTGTACTTTTTCCAACATATGTTTAGGTTAATAAAACTATCTTTCAGATATGGCTGGTCAAGAGCTCGTTACGTGTATTCTCTTATTAGTGGTGTTGGGATTTTTTTCCTTGGAGCTGGTGTAACAATGTATCATGGTGTGTCAGGCCTGATGAATCCATCTCCATTAGAGAATCTTACAATGGTCAGTTGTGATAAATAAACATTGACAATATCTAGCTATAAAGTTTTCAGATCAATGTCAGCATCTGAGCAAATGTGCACATTCTGGTACCCCTCCCCTAACCCAACACCAGCCCACTGATAACAAGTTAAAGTTAATGTTTGGTTAGGGGTAGAAGTTGCCTAGATACTGACATTGATCCAAATTTTTTGTAAAGTTAACTGTGTGACACTTTTCAATTTATAAGCTTCTAGCTTCTATTGGGTTTCCTCACTACATTTATTATTTAGTTGTTGAAAAATTTATAAATAAATGTAATGTTGCAATCCTCTAGTAATTGTAGAAAATTGTTTGTTTGTAAATAGTCTCCCTCACAGTCATTTTTGGATGGCATGCAAAAAATGGCTGTGAGGGAGACAAGTAAATTATAGGTTTTTTTTAAACAATAAAATAAATGTATTGTTGTTGTTACAGCAAATAGGGTCATTAAAAATGCACTATAAGTGAAGATCAAACAAAACTTGAACTTTTAGATAGACCAGCATTAAAAGACAACTTTTAGTTAGTGATTGGTCTAATTTCAATGGCTGGGTTGCCAAGGGATACTAAGTTTTGTACCAATGGTATGATTAATTCCAAATTCCCATTATTACCCAATAATTGTGATTAGCTAAATTAATGGTGGTATACTGTGGTTGTGTCATGCCACAACAGAAGGCAAAAAAATTTCAAAAGCTTTAAGTTGTGTTTGAAACATAATTCTTTCCAGCATTTCCAATACACATGAAATTAAAGTGCATAGTCTCAGGAGGATATTCAGCCTACCAGATGACTTTTGTTTTATAACAAGAGGTTACTTTTGCATGTTTTATCATTCAGGCCTATACTATTCTTGCTGGATCATTTCTAGTGGAAGGAGGTTGGTTGTGTACAGTCATTTTTGTCTTCTTTGTTTGTTAATAGTTGATCTATCTTCATAGTACATTGTTTGGAAATTGTTGAAACCATAATGATTGTAATTAATTGATGCTTTCATAATTGATCTATTAATAGTTAGTTCTTAATTATTGGTTTGTTACAATAAGGAAATGCTTGTTTCTCTGATTGGTTATTGAAAGTCCTCGAGAACTGTCTGATTTAAAGCAGCTTGTAATTGGACACACCAAACTGGACAAACTGACAGCTAATGAACATTAAACAGCAAGTGTTCTAAGCTTGTAAAATTTAGATACCTACTGGTAGTCCTTGAAAACTATTAATTATGAAAGAACCATGTGTGGGAAGGGTGCCAAGATGTAAACTGAAATTAACTAGTCAGCCACCTTTAGCATGAGACATCATGTTTAATGCTATTGATTTAGAAAGTAATTAAAACAAAAAAGGGAAAACAAATAAATGAGATTGCTTACTGAAACAAATCCAACTGACTACAGATGGTGCAAGAACTTTGTCACTAAATGTCACTTCTTCTTATACTGTGTAAAAACCCATATCATTTTATTTTGTGAGTGGTATAAACAATTATAAACAAAAATATTGACACTTGACTGTTTTTCTGCATCCTTAGCAACTTTGTTGCTGGCCATAGGGCAGGTGCGGAAAAGTGCTCGGGAAAGTGGCATGTCGTTCAAAGAATATGGTAATAAGATGGTATGATAATTAGCGCACAGTATCATACAGCACCTGACTGAGTGTGACAGAAGACAATGAAATTGACATGGATATTAATTTTTTTAAATTCCTTGAGTGTTTTAATAGGGGGTTTTACCATTGACAACTTGAGTGGAAGTCTTCAGTTTAGCTGAATAGCAAATTTATGTCAGTCCAAGAGTGTTATCAGTAAAAATGAATTGGTCAGTGTGGTAATGGTGAATAGCACCACTTCAAACTCTGTTAAGTTTTATATCATCTCATTGGACCAAGTGCTTCCTTTACTTGTAGCTAGTCTGTCTATCAAATGCGAGCATATTTTTCAACTGCACTCTGTCTACTGTTGCTGTACTTGTAGTGATGCGTGGTAGAGATCCCAGTGCAGTGACAGTCCTACTTGAGGATGGTGCTGCTGTAGCTGGAGTTATGTTGGCTACATGCTGCCTTGGTCTTACCTCTTACACTGGAAGCCCTGTATTTGATGCTTTGGGTTCAGTGATGATTGGAGGTACTGTATGAAATGACTTTTTGTAAAAAGCCAACTTTAAACTCACACATACTTCTTGATATTCAAATTTACCTTCTTTTTCCAATTGACCTCTACATGAGAGAAGACAAAGATAACCAACCTGCTCTGGGTAATAAAGTAACAAATGAACAAGACTGACATGTTGTCTTAATGGATGCTTGATAACAATTAAGGAATTTGATCTCATAATTACTTGTTTAATAGAAGAAGTAAGATTTTTATTTAGTGAGAAGAAATTTGAATATCAAATGCTGAATAGGAAAAATCTAAAATTTATTTGAATCGGAGACCGTGACATTATCTGCAGTCATTCATTTTTTTGTGCAAATCACACCTTTGCTTGTTAATCTGTTACTTTTTAGGGCTTCTTGGCTCATTTGCAGTGTTCCTTATTGGTAGAAATGCTGACTTCCTGATTGGAAGGTACTGCATTTACTTTTGGATCTATGCTTGAAATTTTTCCACTTTTTCCGACTTTTTATTGTTATTTATGAGGTGGTTTCTTTCCTTTTCAACCTCATAAACATGATTTTTTGTCTTTTCTAGAGTGTACTTTCTTGGGCTGTAAGCCAAAGAGGTTTGACCCCCTTCTCTCTGAATCCCCATGTTATTCTGCACAGATAGTCCACACAAATAGACATACTTTCCCTAATAATAATGTAAATGAAAAAATTACGCGCGTCTGATTGGCTGAACAAAGCGTACATTTTTCATTTAACACGAGAGCAAATTTTCAAATAGCGCGTGCGCTGCCAAAATTTCATCCGTCTTGAACTTCTGTGATGCGTTTCTCATGTAAATTATTAACAAGTAACAACATGATTTTTCGTGCAGTTTGTTGTAAATAAGCACTTATAAAGTTTTCAAAGACGACAAATCGCATAAGTTGCACTCGAAATCATTCAAATTTGAGTGTTATATTATTCTGCTTTCTTTGTTATCGCACTCTCTTACTTAGTCACCTTTTTTTTTCTTTTTTTTTTTTTTTTTACAAATAAAAGTTACCTCACTTTCTTTTCAGATCTATTCCAGTTAACAGAATCCAGCAAATCATTGAAGTATTGGAAAGTGATATTGTGGTCAGGTTGGTAAATGATATGAAGCAATACTGTATAGCCCGTTTGTTTTTGTCATCAAGAACAAAAGGTGTTACAAGACTTATTATAACATGGCTAATAAATTTGTCTCATCAAATTCAATTGCGCGAGCGTGCTTCATATTCCTATTGAGCACGCTCATGACGTCAGCAAACGTATCCCTCGTGAAAAAAAATTTTCCATCAGGTTGAAAATGTTATAAAACAATTGGTTCATACGTCAGCTGTGCGTTCATCGAGATATGAAGCACTTGGGAAGTTTAGAGAGCACTCAAGAAGCTAGAGTTGCTCGAGGCTACGCATCTTTCGTGCTCTCCAAACTTCCCTCGTGCTTCATATCTCGATGAACGCACGCTGACGTATGAACCAATTGTAAAATGTACTGCGCTGTTGAAGCAAATTGATTGCGTGAAAAACATTCTGTTTTCAAACCCAAGTGGTTACTTTTGAACGGAGCCCTGTTAAAAGAAGCCTTTTAACGCCTTGATTACGTTTGGATTTCCTTTAGGTCGATACATGACGTGAAAGCTACTGAGATGGGTAAGTTTCCTGCTGTGGTGAAGTGTTTTTGAAGAGAAAAAGAAAAAACATTATTTAATCACTTTGAACCTTCACTTTCCAGGAGCAGATGTAGTTCGTTTCAAGGCTGAGGTAAATTTTGATGGACGAGAAATTACTCGCTGTCATCTCAACAGAGTTGATATGGAACTGTTATTAGAGGTAAGCGTGGGGCACAATGAGTGTCTACCTGCATAGGAACGTTTATTCTTAGAAATTCTGTTGAACAATGAGTAAAGATTTCCTCGTACACTATAAAACTCAACCAAGTTACAGCCGCACCGTGGCACAGGTAACGCAAAACAAAAGAGTAATCCTCTTGCCGATAGACAGAAAGAAAAATGTTCCCACCCCAAATCTCATTTCAAAGTAACGGAGAGATCTTGGCCATTGGTTTCAAGTGTAATTGTTAGTGTAGGAACTCCTAGAATCAACTTTTTATTCATCATGGCGATTTTATATTATTTTTTTCCAGGAGGTCCAACAGCTGACCACAGTGCCTGAACTAGAACTTTTTCTCCTGGAACACGGAGAAGAAGTAATTGATATGTTGGGTCAACAAGTAGACAGAATTGAGAAAAATATTAAGGTAAAGTACGTCTTGACCAAAGAGATGGTGACTTAGTTCTAGTCTGTGAACTTGCAAAGAGTGCGTGCGAACAGCAAGTGAGGTGCTTACACTGTTCTACCAATGTGGATTAACCTTGTTTTCCTTTCTCTTTTAGAAAAGAAATCCCGAAGTGCGTCATGTTGATTTGGAGATTCTTTGAAGAAACGTGTTCCTTATCAGTTGACCACGAAGGATTTTCAAGCTCTTTGCTGTACAGTTTCCTTGACTCAAGCTTGTCAGGGATAAATTGATGGAAAATTAATCCTGACAATTTATTCATCCCTACTTAAGTGAGGACTTATCGTGATCACACTAGAGACGATGTGTTACGACCAGCAGGCACACACATTGCCGGAAAAAAAGTCTTACCTCTCCCATAATTTTCATTATAAAATGAATTGGAGGGCCCATAATTTACTCAGAGACGTTTCCCAGTATGGATAAAAACTACTCGAGTTGAAATCTGCAGTTTTGCGAGGCACGAAGGTTGATGTGGAGGGCTTGTGAATGTCTCTGTTAAGACAATCCTCTATGAGATTCAAAAGTGGCAGCATCAAATGCCGTTTTAGTTTCGCGTTCTCGAATAATCAAGGACATTAGCGGTTTGAAGATAGTTGCCATCTTAGTCGCTAATTGCCTTATCTATCGTTTGAATTTAATTAAATTTAATAGGATAATAAGAATAATGCTAAATTTTTGGTGGCCTCTGATCCCCTTAAATTTAATAGTGTTGATATAAAGAGGCCACAAAGTCAATCAATCTGCAATCACACGACATAAATTGTAACTCAAGTTACTATAGACTAAACTTTCACATTCCTCGTTCTTGTGCAAATTTCTTGATATTCGTTTGTTCGAACTTCAAGGTGGTTCTTAGTCCCCCAAACTTCTTTTCCCTGAACGAGTTTATCATATTTATTACACCCATTTTGAAATCACTGGTGGTCCCTGTAATCTGATTGGCTCAAATAGGTGCGATTTATTTACAAATCGCACCGTTTTTTGCTTTTAAATCACATCTTTTTCCCAGCCAATGAGGAGGCTACACTAAAAACAAAACAACCAATCAGATTTCAAGGCTTGTTTAAAGTAACCATTCAAACATAAACTGCAGTAAAATGAAAGACAAAGAGTATCATGTGGCAAATTTTGTAACTTTTGTTTCCAAAACTGCTATTTCCACCCCCCCCCCAAAAAAAAAAAAAAAAATTGGATGAATTTAATTTCAAACCGGCTCAGTACTGCATCAATAAAATATTTGAACTGACTAAGTCCTGTATTTGGGCGATTTCAAAATGAACGCAATAAAGTGGTAATTGAACCTCGCGTCGTGCAATTTTGGTCAGAAAGCATACTTGTGATTACAAATCGAACTTGGGTTGAGCGCTCTTTCGATTTTGAAATCACGCGTATGATTTCAGCCCAAATTGCACTCTACTCAGTTCAATTACCATTATTAATCTTTGATTTATGTGTATTCAAACTGTTCCGAGCCACCGTTTATAGATATCACCGCCCAACCATCCTATTGGCCTCATCATTGATAAGGCTTTCACTAAAGCAGAGAAAATTTTAATATTAATCTGAGGCGGATAGGTTTATCTTTTATTACAGCTCCCTGCAATTGTTGTATCCAGACGACATACTGTTATATACAACTTTTAAATATCGTATTACATACCACTTCAGGCTTAAGACAACATTACACATAACGGGGGCCTCGCGCTTTCTTTGATTCCTGCTTCGGTTTTGAGGCACAGCTTAAGAACAATCTGCATTGCATTGCACACCTTTAGACGTGAATTTAGCAGCACGCGTGAGTATGGTTATGATGAATTCTTAGGTGTGGTCCTCTGCGAGAGGAATGACCTACTTGCTTCGGGCTCTATATGTAAAAAACACAGACTGGTTGAATTTGTATGTCCTTTCTTCATTAGGCTGCTCATCATATTGCACTGTGATGGAGCTCTCGTTCTTTCAGAATTAAACCCTAAAGAAACCAAAAATTACCCAGTTCAGCACATGAAACATCCTCTCTAGAAAGGCACGGGCGCACTGCATTATCGTTCAAGTGATTGTCAAATGCACCAACAACTCTTTGGAGAGGGGAAAAATGATGAACGTAATAATTACTTTTCATCAAAATAAAAAGAAATAAAGAAAGCACAGCATAGATTTGCATTTAAACAGTAAGACCAAAAATGAAAAAGATTGTAACGCTTCTTCACCGATGCTCTTTGCGCGAGTGACTTCTCTCTACATTTGGCGCTGCATTATGTCAACTGACTCAAGAAGGCAGATCTGTGTTGAAATCTCCATCTCACCTGGCCCTTTCCTTAACTTTACATAACTGTAATTCTTTACTTCTCGCTTTGCTGTTTACGAAAGTTTTATATATACTTGGTTTCCGATTTGCGGACAATGCCAGGACGGTGTTTTCCTCTCCTTGTAACAAATTCTCTTCAGAACTATACTTGCGGCAGTAACCTACCCCAAACAAAGCGAGATTCTCGCTAGCTCATGCTCCGACTGAGACACAGTGAACCAATAATCATTGTATCAAGATAAGGTGTGATTAATATTGAAACTCATGAAGAAGATAGAATAACGGAAGAAAAGTACGACGAAGTGCTCCTCACCTGTCGTAGAACTGCAAGCTGCTGTAGAATCATCTCTTGACGTGCTGTCGGTACACGGTCTGGAGAAGCCTAAATGAAAAAAGGGTAGGTTTCCGTCATTATTTCTTTAAGACGCATGCACACACGAACGAAAAGTACATATCTCTCCAAGAAATAGTCCAGCTCCTAGTACATGTACTTCGAGAGGTAATCGCGTTGAAGGCAGACCTCACCTGAATTGGATAAATGCTGGCATTTTCGTTTTGTATTTTTGTTTGGTGTCCTTTGACGTCTCGTTTTCCGGCTTCTGTAGAATGTTGAACTATTTCATGTCTACTTCTCGGAGTAACTGAAAATTGTTTTCCTGTCTTTTCACTTTTAACAGTCTGCCGACCTTGGACAGCTTGGGTAGTAGTTGTTCGAGAAGTCACAACAGATTGCGCTTTCTTATGTGTTTGTTTATTTCTGTTCATGGGGTTTTGATCTTGACGAGAACTAACATTATCAGCCTGTGCTGAAGATGGAGTGTTTGGAACTGGATGGAATGTAGCACTAGCAGTGCGAGTGTAGGGTATCATAAAGGCATCCTCCAAGGGACGAGCCAGCTGTGCTGCTGCTGCACCATCCTCGTGTCCACCTGTTATATTTTCTACTGAACCCTGACGCTTGTTCCGTGGCTTAAGTGCCTCTTTGTTTCTCTGTCCTCTTTCTGATCGTGACCGCGTAGTTACGTGAGCCGCTCCTTTAGCACGTGAAGGAGAATTTTTTTTCGTTTGAATCTTTGCCTGTGGATTGTTCCGTACAGAAGGAACAGAAGATGAAGAGATCCATTCTGATTCTAATGAGGCATTTAAACTCAACTGTTTTAACTCCGATTCAAATGAAGTATTCTCCTGTTCTGTTGAAGCAATGAGCATGTCATTCGTCTTTGCGAGTAATTCCTTGTGTTGCGGGGTTGACCGGATGTGTTCTGGTCTGGGTGAAACAGAAGCGGTATCAAGATGAGATGTGTCTGTAGATGAATGTCGTTGCCTCAAGACCAGGCCAGCTATAGAGATCAATATAAAAAATCTTCAGTCAAAACTCACCACACCAACAAGTAAAAAACAATTCTAAATATCAATTGAACCACGCCGCTAAAAACGCTTGGTTCGTTCTATACCAGTGTTTCTCATTCAAGCATTCCTTTCTTTAAAACTTCCTTCATATCAAATCGACATATCGTAGATTAAACACAACTTGTTTAGCGAAAACAAGAAGAAAGGACCGAAACTAGGTACGTTAAAATAACCGAAAACGTCAATCAAGGCCAGAAAATATGACGGCTTTGTATGATATCTTGATATTTGAACCTGTAAAAGATGCTCTTGTTTGAACTTGAATGGACATTACCCAACCAGAAATGAAGTGTTCATCTACAACTTATTTGTCTCGTAATGTTACTACACATTTCCAGAATTGGCTACATCTATAAACAGCTTATATGATAAATAAATAAGGTGGTGAAAATTGACTAAATAATAGATTGAACATACGAGTCTTCAGTCCGGACACATCGTGACCGCGCATTTCCAACTGCTGGATCCTTTTGGCAGCTTTTTCCTGACGGAGTTTTAAAACAAAATAACTCTTGTTAGTATGAAGTGCAATAAATAGGAGGTTTTTCAATAAAAGAACCATAAAAAAGTTTAGAAATGCACATGGTTGTTGTGTTTAACTCGTGATAGCTTTTATTCAATAGATATAGGAGATTTTGGTTTCAGTTGATAAGAAGATTAACAGGACGATGCGTGAGCACTTGTGGTCCTGATCACAAACGAAGAGAATTCCTGAAAGAAATAGTTACAGCTAAAACAACGATTAATCCAAAGTTATGGAGGAATCCACATATTTCGAGCTGTATATAAATATTAAAACTGACAAAATTAAGTTGACGATCACATTAAAACTAATCATACTGAGTATTAAGGCGACAATCATAACAAACATACCAATCTGATAAGATAAACCCGCGAAGGGGTGGGTGGTGCAATGTCGTATTCATCATGAATTTCCCCTAGAAGGCTGAATTAGCCCTCGTAACAAAATCTGTCATGATTCTCCGGTATCAGACAGCGCTTTTTTTTTGGAACTAAAGTTTCCCTTACATCACTGAATAGCCGTTTAATTTGGAGGGTATTGCTGTAAAAATTCAGAGAATACCTGTTGAGCTGTCTCGTACGCCTGCAATATACTTAATTCTAATGCCTCTGCTCGACGCTTTGCTTCATTCTAGAAGGCAATGAAAATGGTTAGAACTCATTGGTTTGAACTTACGAGACAAATCAGTGAATTGATGACAGAGTGTACACTTCCTAAAAAAAAGGAGGACGATATTAGTGCTATGAGGCGATCGTCCTGTTCACTGAATTAATGTCGAGTGAATGATTCATAAAAACTGACCTCTTTTTCCTCTCGTTGTCTTAGCTCCTCCTCATACTGTTTTTTCAGTCTTTCTCGCTCCATCATCAGCGTCCTTTCTTTCTCAGTCTCGTCTTTCAGTCTCCTTTCTTTTTCTTGCTGTTTAAGACGCCTTTTTTCTTCTACTTGTTCTTTTACTGCACGCTGTAAACATTCCAGCAAGCACATTTAGGCTCATAGGAACTATCTAACACTACCTGACAAAGACGTTAAGTCATGTAGGTTAGAGTCTTCGGTTAATATTAAAATATGAGCAGTCTGAAAACATAACGCCTCGTCATGTGAAACTTAAAGGTCCTTCGACTTATAGCATGAGTGGATAAACGTAACCTCATAGTGAGCAGATAGCAATTTTCATTACGTGTAATGTAAAACGTTGCAATATTGTTACATCCCTGCCGGTAATGCAATGAAATAGAAACAGCTCACAGAATTCACACAAATTTGGTCAAGCCACGAAAGAAACTCTCCCAAATAAGCCACATGCAACGAAATCACTTAAGTCAACAAGTGCATATAATATTTGTAAGTAGTACAACATAAAAAGAGGATTCATTCGTTGCGCGTGAATAAGTAGGAAATCTTTCAAATCAGTGACAGTACCTGATGTTCAAGTGTTTTCAGCCTCTTTCTCTCCATTTCATCTTGGTTCACCTCAACTAAACTCTGCAATCCTTGACCACGGCCATGATGATTTCCAGCCCTGTAAGACATCACATATTTTCCTTTTTAAGAACAAAAATGGCTCTCTACTTTTAGTTCCTCAAATAATTCTGGCAACTTTTTCGTCCAGTCTATGGATTTCACTGTTTAAATGTGCAGTACCTGAAACTACTGTCTAGTGGAGAAGGAGAAGCTGCTTCAATATGAATTTGCGATTGCTGTGTTGTAGCAGCTGTAGTGTTATTGACGACAAAAGCAGTAGCTGCTGGAGGGGACTCATTTGAAAACACCGCTGTTTGTTTCCACTTTTCTTCTCGAGCTTCCTTTTGGTAAATAGCAACACAGTCATGCATCAGGTTTGAACGCCGCAAAGGACAAATGAAAATTAAATACAATTATAATTCTCAGTGATAAACTTGTTTCTTTGTTGAAGGGAAGGTTGTTCGAAAGGTGGATAACACTATCCATTGGATAAATCTCTATCTGTTGGATACTGTTAAGCGCCCTTTGAACAACTTGGCCTAAGTGTACATGTGAAAGAGCAAGTATATCGTAGGGTACTTAAATATGATGATTACTGGTTGATTGAAGTCTCCAGGTTCACTGAATGAAAAAAAAGCGTGTTTCTTTCTCACGGTACATATTTCTTTTATATTCATACAAAAAAAAAATTATTATGAATTGAACCTTCCCTCTAGTTTTGGGGGTCTAATGCCCTAACATTCAACCAATGTAATAAAAAATAGTATTATCTTAAGGTTAGATAGAGCTCTGGCCCTGCCCAAATGTGTCCTTGAGCAGTGGAGGCACCTCCATGAGAAATGATAGAATGGGAGTTGGTATGACTCAGTGGCATCTGCATTAACATTATACAAAGAGTAAGGATGCCAGAAATAGATCTTCCAATCATGTTGTAAGACATAATAAACATGACATCAATACCAATTATCATTTTCTTGAAATGGCTCAAGTATTACCAGTGTCAGGATTAATAATTTGATTATTTTGTGATTGGGCAAAATATGCGGTCATGTCTTCATAGCATGACTTTATATTAAGTTTATAACTAGAACTTACCTCTTAAGCTTATCTGGTAAAATAGGGGAGTCTAATGTTGGACCCAAAAAAAGCCACTTTACCTTCTGTAACTGCTGCTGCTTTTCCTGAGCCTGTCTTTCTTTCTTTTCTTTTATCTGTTGTTCTGTACAAGATATATGACAGTTTAATTGAAATCGCCATTCTTCATCAAGAAATATCAAATAAAAATCAAAAGCTGCAGCAGTTTTGAAAAAATATTCAGATAGACCATCAAGAAAAGAAGATATATTCCATCATCATTCTGTTCTTACCAAGATCCTGGAGCCACTTTTTCTTTTCATCAATTTTACACTGATACTCTTCATACTTTACAACTCCAGGAGCCTAATCAGGAAAAAGTATGCACAAATGCACAGACTTCAGTGCAGATGTATGTTGTAACTGACTGACAGAAGGACCATATGAAAAAGTCCTTAGAAACCAATGAACCACTACAATGTTTTAACACCAATAATGTGAACTTTACACTGATTACAAAAAAAACATTTAGGTAGAATTCTCACCCCAATGGCAAATGAACTTCTCATAGCCAAAGGAGTTGTTGTTGTGTTAAGGTCATGAGTGTTATAACTGTGTGCTGTTGTCTTTGTCTTGGAGCCACTGTCAAACTCTGGAGCTGACATAACACTGTCTTCATCCTTAGAGGTCAAGTCCTATAACAAGTTAAATCAGTCTTGTAAATTGGATTGACTCCCTATTACATTAAATGGGGGTAGCAATGAACATCTGACCTCTAACTAGTTGATGTGAAATTTCTTTACAACTCCTATTATTCTCAATCTGTACACTCTGTGATTCTCAATTGTTTCAATCTATACGTAACTAAGTGTAAATTAAAGTCTCCAAATCAGAATAAATTGAAGACATTTTGTGCAACTTTAGTATACCTTTACCTGATGCATTTTCTTGTAGTCAGCCACTATATTTCCAGATTGAGTTCTTACTGGAGCTCCTCCTCCAGGTCTGCCCCATGGATTATATTCTTCAAATTCATTATCCTTATCCTTGATTAACAGAAGAGCAAGGATAATCACTTGCCTTTTAATTATTAATTCACAGTTATTTAATTGTGTTCAATAAATTCTGGCCAAGTACTAATAATACTAATAATAGTACACATTAAAAATAATGAACTTGATGTTACTACTGAAAGTATTGTAGTATTCAATTAATGTTAGCATTGTAAATATTATATTAATTTCATGGGCAGTTCATTGTTAGTAATGTTTCCTAAGAGATGTATTGAAGGTAATGTTGTAATTACTAATGTATGTATTGTAACTAATGTATGTTGTTGTAAATAAAGATCTGTTAAAACAAAAACAATAAAAACTGGTATCCAAGAAATTTAGAGGGTGACACTACTATGAATAGTACACACATTGTATAGAGTAAAGGATTCTATCCATTTAGTGATCAGAAAGACCCTTGGACCATTCAAGAATGACAAGAAGAAAGTGCATGTAAATTGGATGACAATATGCATATAATACTAGTACAGATAGTAAATAAAGATACTTGTGATGTTAACAACAACAAAAATTATTTGTAATCATAAACTACCCTAAGTATAATTCTATCATTAACATATTCTGATAACATCAACTTACCAGTAACTTTCTTTTAGCTTTTAATTCCTGTTTGAGGGCTATTTGCTCATCTGTCATCACAATATAAGGACATTCACAATTTAAAAGCATAAAAAGGTTTTTGAAAACATGTTTAGCAAACAAACCAAGCTATTTAGTAAACAACTTCCACTGCTTAGTATTTCTAAAAATTTCAAAGCTGGCACATATGAGAAATTTAGTGTGGAAATTAGTCCTGGACAGTTAAAGTTTTTCTCTAATTCACCATGTGATTGGTCCATATGACCTTTGCCACCTTCAGCTGCAATAATAAAGTCAATTGTGTTTTGGTCACTGATATTTTCCCATACTTAATGCTGTTTGCCTTTTTAGCTTTCATCAATTTTTCATACATTAGGCTCTTTGTGATAGTTTCCACTGTTCTAATTGGCTGCAATGTTAACTTTACCTTTGCTTTAATGACACCTGACTAAAATCTGTTCTCGTTACATGCTTCAAACTGCCAGTGATACTGAACAAGTCATACTATGCCATGTATTAACTTTATTACTACACATACCTAACTCCTTCTTCCATTGCAAATTTTTGCTGAGAGTAATGACCTACACAGAAAAGGAAACACTACTTATAATAAGCTATGCATAATGAAAGCTAAGCTGACTACTTTGACTGCTCAGTACCATGCTATTTCCCAGCAATGAGAGATCAAGTTGCCTGACTTCAAACCTAGAATCCTTAATTGGTCCCCAGATAAAAAAAAGGTTAAGTTGCCAAAAAAAAAAAAAAACTAAAACTAAACAATGCAATGTAGAAATAAAAAATATGGAATGAGACAATTTGTGCAGTATAACATTTTAACCAATTACAATGCTTCTAAAATATACTACATGGGAGAATAAACATAACATATTGTGGCCAAGATGGCAAGAAAGAAAGTATTTCTGAACATAATTGATATCAAATAATTAATCTCTTTTTCTACTTCATGCCATAAAGATGAAGTAATGTAAACTAATTACAGATTTCTTCATGTCCACCAAGAGTAGGTGACCACATTGGCAAACTTACCTGCAAATTTAATCACCAAATTTTTTCATAATCCTTGTAGTGACCAAATTGGTCACAACTTGGAGTGCTAAAATTATTTAATTCAAGTTTCGATACTGCAACTATAGTTATGTACATTTTCAAGAATTAGTTATCAAATGAATATTATAAAAATACCTTACAACTTTCTGCCATGTTAAAAATTGTCTTAGTTAATTCTTTTGTTAATTACTGAATTATTGTAAAATTATGACCTTGTACCTCAGCCTTATCACCTAACAATGGTGATGCCTTGCAGTAGGCAGTTGAAACATCAAAAGTAACTACACTGTGATACAAACAATAATACACAAAATAATAAACATGTACTTACCTGTTCCTGGTTATCAGAAATATCATCTTCAGCTTTGGATTCTGATTTCTGTACCTTTCTCCTGATAAGAAATTTTATGGAGAGATATCACAGATTTGACCTAGTTTTAAATAAATTCCTCTTTTGAAGCAAAGTGTGCAATAATTGAAACTCTTATACAGGCTGCATTTACATTCCTATTCATAGTCACATGTTTGTAAAGATGAAAGATAGTAGTGCTTTGCATCTTCTTAATAATTAATTTACCTTGTTTTATTGTCTCTCATTGATGGTTGATGAACTGCTATTTGTTCTGCAGCACTTTCCATTGACCCTGTTACTGAGTTGATATAAATCAGTTCATGTACAGGTATGTAAATGTATTGACATTGTTCCAGAGGAATTCAGCAACTTGGTGGGGGTCACTATCATTTAATGTTCATCTTAGACAAGTTAAATCATGCAACGAAGAAATAAATTATATAAATCATATGTTGCACATTCAATCTGCACTGCCATTTCATTGTCAATGGTAGAAATTGCTTAACAACAACAAACATTTGGTGCAGTCAGTAACATATGCTAACAGTGTAACTAAATATAGTGTTTCTTCTTACATTTGGATAAATACCTTTAAGTTAGCTATTAGATAATCTGTATTTTATTGGTTAGGACACCTTTGACCACAGTCACATGATTATCCTTATATATCTTTATATTTAATTAGGTTCATTGTATTCTCGTAAAGCAATTGTGTGGAGCACTTGGTCTGATTCACACATTACTCTATAGTTAGTATATCGAACCATAATACACAACATTATGCAGCATGGGAAAGACAAAGAAAATCCCCTTCTCTCTCTTAAGATCACACAACGTCAACATAAACAGCAAACAGACTGACCTGCATATGTGTTTTCAAGATCTGCTACAGGTTCATGCTCAGTGTCTGCAGATTTCAGAGATGACAGAATTCTTGACAACTGGTCCTTTGTCAAGTAACTAGCATCTGTAGGAGGTTTATCTTTTCGGATACTTTGACTTTTTGTTAGTTTATCATCTCGGACATTATTTTTCTGTGGCTTGGATGAGGACTTTGCTTTGCCATCTTCTCTAAAGTGGTGTGTCTTGGGAGGAAGAGTGCGAACTTGAGAGGTTCTTCCTGAGAAACCTTTTGAGCTTTGTCTTCCCTTAAAAATAACAACAATCAAGCAAGAGCAGCTCAATTGTGTCTTGATCTGAAACTTTTTGAAAGAAATTGCTATCTTAATTTTCAACTTTCTGTGGCACATGTGGTACACGCAATAGTTTCTAGTACACTGGATCCCAATATTCTTTAAACATATTAACATGACCACATTGAACTACAAAAGGAAAAAAAAAAATTTCATGATCTTTTGAGTATCAGGAACAAAATGTTTGGTTTCAGAAGATGACACTCCTTTAACAAGCACATACTGTCAAAGCTTGAGACTATAAGATCATTTTACTACCAGCAAATGAACATTTCAATACCTTAGCAACTCTTTCCTTAGGCCCCGTTTTAAATAAGCTATCTGTAATGAAAATAAAAGCTAAATTAGCAACTTACAGAAATTATTAAAGTACAAAGTCTCAGGAGATTTTATTTTCTGTCAACTGATTGAAATATATTCATAAACAGAAAAAAAAATACATATACATGGACTTATATATATTAGTACATGGGATGTTAGTCATCACCAAAAGTGCAAAAATATGTAGTTGATCTTGAGGACTATAGGTAAATGCACTTCCATAGGACTTAAATATCAGAAAAGCAATCCCAGAATCATACCAGAAAAACTGTTCAATCAGTTACCTATAACTGCTAACACAACTGTTCAAATAACTGACTCCGCCAGGCTACTTTAAAAAGCATCTCCAAAAGTGGCCCAGTAATCTATAGTCATGGCTTTCCCCCTAGTCGATGTTGGGATTAATGACATCTGATCAGCAAGCGTGATCGTCTACAGTATATGACAGTGACAATAACAGCTGTCAATGCGTCAATTGATCTCTCAACTCAATTAGAGAGAGAATGAACCTCAACATTGAGAAGGGATCGTGGTGTACCATCAATACTTATCAGAGTAGTTATCAATGAATTGACAGTGTTCGCAAGGTTTTCCTATGCCATAATGAACAAGGTTGTAATTGAAATTTGACGTTGATCTAAGAGTGATATAAATGAGGTCTTGAAAGATTCGATCAAAATCGTGGAAATAAACATTTAATAAAACAGTGAATACTCTGACCTTCATTCAAAACTATATCGAGCTTGCCCTTGTTAGTGTTAACTTTTAGCCTGTGAAGAAAAAAAAAATAAGCAACAACTGACAACATCTCTTAAATCAAACCGTGTATGATATTTACTGTTCTAGATTGAATAAAAAAAAGGACTTTTTCCGCGATATTGGATAGGTTAACTACTTTCTACATCGGTCTCCCTATAATTTCTTACATCTCTTAGTCCAGTTTGGAATTGCAAAATGACCAAAGTATTTGTTTTGGTTTAGCTTCGTATAATTTCATTTGGTCGCGAGGGTGCCATCATTCAGTGCCTGTCTTCTATTGGTCAGCGGTTTTAAACGAAGAACAACTTGTGTGGTGTTAAAATTTTAAAACGCACATGTTCTTACAATCAAGTACATAGTTAATTTAGTATTATTTGAGACTCCATTGGAAGCCAAGAAGAGCAAGCTTCTATTATGAACGCACACGCAAGTGAGTACGAGTTACAAAGATTAAAGAATATCAATGAGAACAAGAAAATACTTGAAAGTCTGGGGCTTGACAAGTTTGAGGTATGATAGTGTAGCTGCATAACTGCGCTCTATTCACATCTATTAGGAATATTATGGAGAGTAATACTTTTTCCATATAAAGGTCTCTCAGGGCTTTAAAATATGGATATTTCTAGCAGTTTTTATAGCCAGGGAATATGTTTAACAACAGCACCCTGAAGTAAATCCGTCTTCACATACTGTAAATGAAGGGCTAGCTTGCGGTTGTGAGGGAATTTTATGCGGCTGAGCCGCGAAAGGAATGGGAAGGAGAAAATTTAGAAACTGCCTGAAGCAATCCTGAAGGTTGTGGAGTCTTATCCGCCCACAGGGAAGAGTCAGGAATTCCCATATGTCTTGGTAACCCTCAAGGGAAGCACAAATAAGGTAGTAAATCGAAAGTTAACAATTTCAACAGATATTAATGCATTCCTGTGTGCATAATGAGCAGAGATTTAGCTGGCACATTTATTTAGTTAATAATTCTTTCTGGCTTGATTTTTTTTCTAACAAGCCTGAAATTTTTGTCATTTCATGGTCTTTCCTGCTATTGCAGATTTCTTTTTTTCACAAACTCTGTTGTATGGGCCATTTATTATTTTTAAACTTTTACCATTTTACAACCCTTGATGGAGACATGTGTACTCTGACCTCTGTTCACTTGATTACTTGATTATTTGTTTTGTGCTGCAACAAATACAAACCACTAATTTACATTTCTCAGTTACAAGAAAAGAAAAAATAAAGTGGAGTGGCAGGAGAGAGGAACAGAACTTTTGTCCTAATTGAGACCTAACCCCTAAAATGCTGATTGGATGAGGCAGAGAGCTTTTTCCCTTAAATTTGGTAGTTGCTCTGGGCAAAGTAACTTCAAATTGAAAAAATTAAAAATCTCATTCTCTACTTTTTCAAGCTTTCATACATTGTAGACTTCTACCTTCCTTGTATGATATAGGACAAAAAACAAACTGTCTTCAATTGCTTAACCCAGTCTCATGCAATATTTGGTGTCTCCTCCCATATGTATAGGTGATGAAATATATAGCCTGAGTTTATAAACATTTTACTCCTGTAGTCTTTCACTCCAAGACCAATAATAAAGAGGCCATTACAGACTAAGGGTGTGAAGAGGAAGAGAGAACAGGCAAAAGATAAAGGTTCAAAAGCTGATGAGGAATTCAGTTTTGTGGATAAAGATATCAGATATCGACTCAGATCATCACGCAGAATTAGAGGACAGGTGGAGTAGTTTTGACAGCGGACCTATTGTCAGGGGGGTGCAATGAGATATTACATTAAAAATAAATCTCTTTGAGATGTGCAACTCTCTACATGTTGCTAAGCCAAGTCAATTTTTGTTTTAAAGCTAAGCTGTAGTGTATATTATGTCTTTGAATATTTGGATCATGAACTTGGGAGCTTGTTTCAATGTTCTTAAGACTTTAATGTCCATTCCTTTTAAACATTTTTACTTTTCATATAGAGTTTCAAATGGTCTATCTTGATCAAAGAAAAACAAAAGTCAGTTAGTTTTAGGGATGTCATTTTGTCTACCCTCTTCAATCCACGTCCCCAATCTTTTTCATTAGGAACCAAGCAATCAGGACTTAAAGAATTACAGTTTTGATGATAGTGATTATGATACCCAGGAATACAGGAAGCCTTTAAGAGTACCAAAAAATAGAGAAAATGTCTTTGGAGAGATTCCAGGTAACTTGTAAACATTTTATAGAATTATTGGGAATTGACCAATAAAGGAAATATTGTAAATCTGCATCTATGCCACTTATATAAACACAAAATGCATTGTAGACACAAAGAGTACAATTGTAGTTAAATGTACATTTTTCAGATTTTATTTTCTGTTGTTTAATACTCTCTCCTTAATTCACCTAATTATTTGACATTTGACATTTCAAAAGTTTCAGCTAAGAGATTTATTGTGGCTTGCAATTGCTTGTAACTGACATTAACTGATGTGTTTGTTAGGTTGTCCTGTGGGAACCTCCTGGGATTCAAGACTCGCTTGCTGTATTGATGGTGTACATCGGTGAGGAAGTCATTATGGTTCTTTTAACATACTGTAGATCATCACAACTCTATTTAAAAGAAAAAAAGAGTAAGAACATACTATGTATCACTGCCCATTGATAAATTTTACCAGTATGACTCCTAAATTGGTAGAAACAGTGTCTGATGAGCAGTTGAAATTTACTGTAAGTTTTTGCAGATGATGTTACTATTGCATACTCAATGCAGGAGACACAGGGTGTTGTGCACTGGAGTTTGGCGAGTGTCAACCACAGTGTAGGAATCGACAACACAAGTTGATTCAACATTGTTTAATGCTAATGTCTGACTATTGTACACATGCGGTGAAAACTGAAAAAGGGAAATTGAAATGTACAAGATCAAAAAATGAGCTAAGACTGATTACAAAGCAAGCGAGATCAAAAAGAAAAGGAAACTAAATACAACAGGCTGGAACTTAAGTCTGATCTTGTCTTTATGGGCTTAGAGGAACTGCAATGTTACACAACTGGAACAGTCTTGTGTAGAAAGAAACTCTGATCTATCTCCGTTGATCTCCAAACTCCAACTGACTTGATACTTAAGGGGCATACCACTATAAGGGTATAGCTCATGTATACAATTGGAGGGCTCAGAGCAAGAATGATCCCTTGATTTTTCGGCCATTTTTGAAAGTGTTCAGAAGTAGTTGAATTTTGGCATGTGGACACTTTCAAAAATGGCCGAAAAATCAAGGGATCGTTCTTGCTCTGAGCCCTCAAATTGCAAACTGGTTTATCAGGAATGCAAGCCAAGTATGTAATTCAAACTGTGAACAATAGTACACTAGGAAAATTGGAAAACTGTAAACTCGACAAAGAAATACAACAGAACTTTTTCCCTACTTTAAATCACAACCAAATGATTATGTAATCAAAGTCTTCTTTGAATGTTCATTACAGTTACTGTCAATTAAGATCAGACTATTTAAGACTAGATGTTCATGTGCTGTATCGCTGGTCTTAGAATACCATATTTAGCCACAGTTTTGTTGCTACTTTTTCTCTTCTCTAAAATTTGATACTGACAGCTGAGAATACTGTTGGTGTTGGTGTAAGACTAGATTCTATTAAAATAGACTAGATGTTTATGATTCAGCAGTGTATTTGTTTATCAACTTAATGCAGGCCAACAGTAGCTGGTATTCATGGGAGCGATGAAGGATGCTACTCTCTTGCTCTGTCTGGGGGATATGAAGATGACCTTGACTATGGAGTCTGTTTTACATACACTGGAGAAGGTGACAATCTCACTCTACTGATGCGTGACCCAGAGCAGCAAATGACTTCCTTTGGGCCTCTGATAGGCTCTTTACAAACTAAGCACAGGCAGAATTCTGTTTAATTGCATGATATGTAATTTTTGTAAGATTGTAATCTGATGCTTGGCATGTCAATACAATTTTCAATAAAACATGAGATGTCATGAATTACTTATTACCACTGCAGTTCACATAAATTGTAAGTTAGCATTGATGTACAACAGCTGTGATCAGACTTCAGCCCCAAGGATACTAAGAAGAATCATTTATCTGAATTCATTGTGTCAGGTCATTAACTGAAAAGTGAATTTGGAATGTTTTCTTCTTGCAGGTGGAAGAGATTTGAAAGGCACAAAAGCTAATCCAAAGGTATTGTCTAAATTTGTGCGAAACTTG
>NC_089325.1:18206330-18273830 GCF_036669915.1 Pocillopora verrucosa
GGGGCCACGGAGTTCAGGTTCAGGGGGTGCCCCTTTGCTTCCCGACTCCCACCCTTCATTGTGTTGCTCTTGTCTTCAGGTTTATCAAGGTTAATTTGTCAGCCTTGTCCAAAATAAAAAATTGCGTTGAAAAGTGAACCACTCTGCACTCTCTAGCGCGCTCACTGAAGTGGCATTCCTTTGAACCAAGTTTGTACCTTGAGGCAAAATCTGCAGTCATTTGGGATGAGCAGTCATGCAGACCGAGCTCCCAAGAAGGTCTTCCATGGACGGATTTTTCGTTGCCACAGCGAAAAATACCGAGGCCGACTAATTAAGTCTTTGACGACATTTGACCTGAGTGACCCTGAATCGCTTCCTTTGCTAGCTTACCAGACACTGAAGTATAAGTGTACATGTGTCATGTGTCATGCTATCTTATGACCTATGTCATAATTTAAGTGAAGGGATTTCCAAATTCACTGGAAGTAATGCTGTTCTCCAGCCTGAGTACAAATTTATGTTTTCTTGCTTTCAAAGTTTTCTTTTAAGCACTGGTGATGTTAAATGGAAATTTCAAAACTTTGCTAGATAAGTATTTTTGACTGAATAATACCTAATAATAAATAACAAACTATTGCCTTCTTCATTTCTACTCCCGCTTCCTGCCCTCTCCTGCCCCCTGTTCTCCTAGGCTCCCACCCCCCCATCCCCCTCCACTTGCTATGGAACCAAATGTAATTTTTGCAATCCTAACTTAGTCACTTTCTGTTTTATAAGCACCTACCTTAACTTATTAAGCCTTGCTAAGAAGCTCATCCTAAATTAGTTGACACATTTGTAAAACTGAAAGTAGAACACTATTTTCTTACCCCCGAATCCCAAGTGTGCTACCCCATATGCAATCCCATTATAGCCAACCCAGTCATCAAAATGCAACCCCATCTGGTGGCACAACCCTTTAGTAAATAACTAGGAAGTACCTCTCTCTGGGTTATGGAATGGGGAAACTCTTTTAGTTAGAAGCATAAGAAATGTCGAGACAGAAATCTAAAGCCACTTAATGTATAAACCTATCTGTTAGTGCTTTCATACAGTATAACAGACACAATGAACGTCTTTTGTAAGACCTACTGGTGTGAGGAATCAAAAAAGATAACACTGAAACTAAAGCAAAACCACTTATTGAAACAAAGGTTGGAAAGAATCACTTAATTTGGAATTCTGAAATCTTTGAGTGCATCAATTTGTTGGAGATGCCTCAAAATGGTTGGTGCACAATTCAACCAATATTAGTTATGTATGATACTACCAAATTGTTACTCAAGTTAGATCTTTGTTGTAGGTACTTGGAAAAAGACTCAAATATAGTAGCTGCTACTGGCCAGAAAATGTCACAACACTGGAGGAAGGTAATTGGAACAATAATGCACAATTCAGTTTGGTGGTGGAGGGAAAGTGCAGCAATGAGAGAACTCACTTTCTATAGTTGTGGCTCCATATGATTCAATTCCTGGACCCATAGTCTCATTTTGGTTGAATCCCCTGTTTGCTCTGAAAGGGTTTTTCAGGCTTCTCCATTTTTCCACTCTTCTTTCCCTCTGACTTAGTAGCAATGGACATTAAGGGGTGTAGCTAGTAGCTTTCAATACCAAAATCCAATTCATCATCTGATTAGGATTGCTATATGCAGCTTTTCATAAATAGTACAGTAGCTTGTTTTACAGTGTACTAAGTAAGGTTTGGCATCTTTGCAATAAACAAGAACTTCTTCATTCCAGAAGCATCTGATGTAACATATTGGTAACTTTGGCATAGTTTCATGAAGACACATGTCAATCCTTGACTACCCTATTTTACCAAGATAATTTGAGTACAAAAAAGGCTCCAAGCCTGTCTTAAGACCATAAATTTTTTACTCCAAGTTCTGAAAACTAAGGGCTTTATCCTGTAATTTTCAATTAAGGTCTATTTTTGCAAATAATCTGGAGGAATTAATTGTGTCATTCTCAGCATTTGTTGTTTGGGACATATTTTCAATTGGTAAAAGTTGCAGATGATAATTTCATTTTACCAGTTTGATAGATGCACAATACTACATTCCCTCTCCTTTCTTGGCATGATGATAATTCATTAAAACTAGATATTGTTGTTGGTTTTTAGCGGAGGACTCTATGCTTAAGCTGGTTTGTGAAAGAGCTAAGGTAGAAGATGGGAACTCAATTATGGTATGTACCTTTGCATAAACCCATGGAGGACCTACTAGAGAAAGTTACTCACTGCTGCCCAAATGTGGGTCTGCAATAATTTTTCCAATGAAATGGAAACTAATGTAGGCTTTCAAATACAATTTTTTTTTGTACTGCAACACTACCAAACCCACTGAGTTCTACTTTAGACATCTCTTTTTTTTAATGGTTAGGAGGGAGATTGAGGCCTATTTTTAGTAACTTGAAGTTTTAGACACGAGGCTTAAGACAGGGGGGGGGGGGGCTTATTTCAATGTTTATGGTCTCTAGCATTTTAAATTGATCAGTTCAGAAAACTCACACCACTTGCTAAAAAACCAATGGCAGCTTGGTTACTTTAAAATTAATTTTCCTGTGCTTTAAGTCATTCACTTGTTTTGAATTTGCATCTCATGGGCTCCCTGTGATAAATTCCTTTTTTTAGGCTGGCCATTGTGATCACTGTGTTTTTCAATTTTACAGTACTCAATCAAAACATGCTGTTATACCACCTACTTACATTGGAGACCCTTAACTATGTATGCACTGATAAACTGTGCTTCCAGCAAGTCTCAATTAGGAGCTAGGGCTCTGCAGAAAGCCAGGCAACATGTATGTCTGTGAGGTGATAGTAATGCATATTACAGACAGAATTGTGAAATGAGAATTGTTTGTTGTTACACAGGACTTGGGCTGTGGATGGGGAAGCTTGGCTCTATGGTTGTGTGAACATTATCCTAACTGTACAGTGACAACTGTATCTAACTCCAAGACTCAGCGTGAGTGGATTGAATCTGAGGCTCAAAGGAAAGGTTTCAGTTCTAGAATTAATTGTATCACATCAGATGCCAATGTGTTCAACACTTCCTCAAGATTTGACCAAATCATCTCCATTGAAATGTTTGAGGTGAGAACTGTTACCTGTTTCACCTTATCCAGCACTGTATTTCAATCATGGAGCATTTTTTCAATATTTCAGTTTCGGCTCTATTCCTAACAAGGTAACATCAAAATTAAGGTAGGTTGAGGTACTGTGATGAAGTAGAAGGTGATTCAACTTTCTTACATTTTTTAGGAAATAACTTAATAGACATTTCAAGTCATTTTACATTCCTTTCTGGAAAATGCAAGCCGAAAAAACTCAGTTGGTAACTTACAGTGCAGCCCTCGCACGGTTAGTAAGAGGTATTTAGTAAAGAACAGCATTACATAAAACCTATTCTCGTGCGTGAATTTCTGCGATGTCTCATCCCAAAGGAGGCAGGGAACAAAAAATTATGCCCAGCTGCACAGTTTCTTGCTCCGTTGCGAGGGGAATCAATAAAACTATATTGTCAGTCTGATCACACTCTTACCACTCTGTTATATCAGACACAAAGATAACTTCCCCATGCAGAAGTTGATAGGTCTGTAAACACTTGGAGTCCTCACTTCTTAGATGCCATATACAATTTCTCGATATAGCTCAGATGTGTGCCATAGCTTCCTGAGAAAGTCAGAGAGGGTCATTACAACACACAACACAGTACTCACAACATCAGTATAGTGGTGCTAAAACGGAATTTGATAGGCTCAGGTTTCAGCCCGTGGAAGTGTACTTGTGCAAAATGTTTATCAATATAACATTCAAGTAGCATCATGTGTTGTGATCAATGATGTTCATAGCTGTACCTCATCATTTCTAGCTCAAAACATAGAATTCATTACCGCCTGGAAAATATAGTGCGAAGTCTCTTAGGAAGTGTAGAAGACATTCCTAGAGTGCCCTTTTCAATTGCTACTGAAAGAGTTTGAATTATGGGTTAATTTTCGATTAACAAAAGGCTTGACACTGGATCCTTTCTTACAGCATATGAAGAACTATGAAGAGTTAATGAGTCGAGTGGCCAGCTGGTTGAAGCCAGGAGGTTTGCTGTTCGTCCAGATTTTATGCCACCGCGAGTTCGCTTACAACTTTGACACCAAGAAGAATTCAGACACGGAATGGATGGCACGGAATTTTTTCAGTGGGGGCACAATGCCCTCCTCTGACTTACTGTTGTACTTTCAGAAGGATTTGGGTATCAAGCATCACTGGCAGATCAATGGAAATCATTACGCTCGCACTTTAGAAGCCTGGCTGGTCAAGATGGATAAACAACAAGCCACAGTGAGGGAGATATTCCGTACCACATATGGCGGCGATCAAGTAGATGAGCACGTTTTCAACTGGCGCATGTTCTTCATTTACTGCGCCGAGGTGTTTGCCTTTAGGGGTGGAAACGAGTGGATTGTGTCACATTACCTCTTTCAAAAGAACGTAGCTAGTAGTTTGTAGAATTCAAGTGTAAGGACAGCGTGGTTTTGGGTGGGTGAAGAATGTCATACACATGTATCAGTCACGTTTTAAATAACATTAGCTCTTTCAAAATAACAAAGCTAGTAGTTTGTAGAAATCAAGTGTAGGGACAGCACGGTTTTGAGTGGGAGGTGGGTGAAGAATGTCATGCATATGTATCTGTCACGTCTTAAGTAACTGTACGGTATTGACCACGCTTGTTCGGTACAAAAATTATTTATAATTTGCCTAAAGGTTAACGCAAACATGGATTTCGTTTCATTGCGGAATAAATGCACATGGTCGTCTTAGTTTTATCTTTTTTGATTTTCTCCAAGACGTGCTTTTGCTTTACGTTACAACTCCATTCGACAAAAAGTTTTCCCGTTAAAAATGCTTTTGGGGGGTACGAAGCAAACCGGCTTAATGTACCTCGCTCGGAAAACATACAGAACACAGAGTTTGTATCAATTTCCCGCCCTTGGACTGAGCTGTGACATACCTTACTGTTCATTGTCACTGGCCAAAGGGAAACGAACCACTCTTCTTCGGTTTTGTTAAACAGCTATTAGAAAATGTGATGCTATTGTTTTTATCCACTTCTTTTCTCTACTCAGCAATAGAGTAGAGGCAATTCAGCCTCAGCAGCATGAGACTTATGGAGTTAGCGGTTGCTCTGCATACGAAAACAAAACTATGTGGGCTCTTTTAAAGGTGAAAAATTAAACTCGTAATTCGTGCCTTTCACTATCTCCCTCCCGACTCAGTTCTTGTGGACCACGGTCTGATGATGTTGCATAGGACATTCAAAATAAGCAAAAAGTTTGGGCGCAATAATTTGTAGTGTACTTCTGCCCACACTAAGGAAAAAATTGGATGAGAACGAGACCAACATTTTTTTCATTACCATGTTACAATAAGCAGTGAAAGGGAAAAAGCTTGGGGTAGGACGGTAGGAGGGCTTTGAATATTGTTGGAGATCACCGAGTTGTAGATGGCATATTTGTTGTCCTAATCTCAGCTGATTTCAATCAGTAGCCTCTGACATAAAGTGGCACATCTGAGACAGTCACAGCCACTTTAATTCATTCTAATTTAAGGTGATACCAGTTTCAAGTGTGTATTCTACTTTTTAATGGATGCTCTTAAAATTTCGAGTGGTTTTCGTGAGGTACTTGCTCGTGGTTGTTTAACAGACGCACTGAAATACGTTATATGTTTAGAATCAGAGTTTTCCCGATGACCTCTATTCTTAATTATTCGGGGAAGAAGGCCTGAAGAAGAATTTTGTCTGGTGTTGTGACTGCATAGTACGGCTGGTGTCTTTGGTTCCTCAACAGCTTGGAGATCTTTGAAATTTAAACAGGAATAGACAATCATCTGATCTTGGTTGAATTTGAGTTTTGGTAGTGGTGGAAGGGGTTTGTGCCTAATCTTCGGCTTGTAAAATTTTCCTAATATGTTCTTTAGTGACAGGCTAATGGAAGGCCCCCATTCGTTCTCCCAATCTTCGGTGTCTGAGGAATCCTGCAGGATGGACTGTGTTTCGCGTCGAGAGAAGGTCGTAATATGCATTACATGCTTTGCTAGTCTGCCACGAAAAGGGAAAAGAACAAATATCAGTGATTGAAGACTGCAAGCTTAAGCTCTCTATTTGATGATACTGAGTTAAGTGCGGTGAGGCAGATTGGGGAGCTCCATGTATGTAGGAGTCGATAAAGGAACTCGCAATTAAAGGGATGCGTCGTAACCTACTGTCTAATGCGAATTTATCACAGTAACATCAGAAAAACCATCTGGAACATGAGATGGTATGCCGCTTAGGGAGATGTTGCGGTTTATCTGCGGAAAAACAGGTCTAGCCTCGGCAGTCAAAGGGCCGTCAAACTATTGTTAACTTAGTAACTGCACAATAATCCGGAATCAGTCCCAGAGTTATATCATTAAGGACTCCGTGTGCAACTGCAGAGATGTCGTTGTTGATGGTGACATCGTTGAATATTTTCGTTTTGCCCGACAACGATACGTTTTAGTGAATTAAATATTTTGCAGATGGAACGGGCATCAAGTGGAACGTTAGGTGTCTTATTTTGTTGAAGCGGATCATTGGAAGAGGACTAGTACGTGAGTTGATTTCCTCTCACTGAGGGAAGACTGACTTTGTTCATCAGTTTCTAATATAATACTAGTTCTTGATATCAAAGGATCTTTTTCAAAGCTCTCCATCAAAATTCCAAAAACACCTCACCTCCATCTTGGCCCAGGAGAACTCAGCATTCTTCTGAGGGTCTCGGTTGAAGCGATCCGTTGAATATCCGGCGGAAGTCGTCGTAATCCTTTTATTGCTTTCTCTAAATCCCATAATACTCGCTGACCAAACAATCCTGAATAATGCAGTACATGTATATGTAAATCATGTAACATTCATATCAAAGCGTCATGTGTGTAAATAGAATAAAAAAGTTGGTAAATTTTGCGCACAGTTGTGAAGAAAATATGTTTTTCCTCTCGTTACAAGACAACAGACATCTATTTGTAAGAAACAATTGTTACTCCTCTGGTTTTTGATGAATCGTTCAAGTCTCAGAGAAATCAGCGAAAAGGTTTCTTTTAACCATGGTAATTTTATTCATCTATTAATTCTATTACCTATGTATCTTCCCGTTTGTGTCCATAACCTTACAGAAGCATCTTTGGAAGCACTAATGATAAGCTGACGGTTGTCTACAAAGTCTAAGCTAACAATTGGCTCGAGATGAGCTCTGAATGAAGTAACCAGTGGAGGTGGCTTTGTATCGATTCCTCCTGCTTTGCCAGGCTTTTGACTATTCCTTCTGTTCCCTAAAGAAAGTTTCCTGGGCAGCGGTGCCGCTGGCTTCTGATCACCGCTACTTATACAGTACCACGATATATTCCAAAGCTGTGAAGTAAAGACAACCCCTAAATGTATTGATACAAGTTACTGGATTTGTCTCTAAACAGGGAGCGGTGTAAACCGTTATAACTGTATGCTCGTTCACAGTCGTAGCTGCTTAAACTGTCAAACTCTGTTCCCGTGTACATTCGCAATTTCATTTTTCAATATTCTTGTTTTGCCTAATAATTTTGTCTCAAAAAATAACAATAGTCCTATATCAATCATTAACCTGGGAATGTTGTAAAATGAAGTGAAATTACAGTTGTACTTGTGAACGGGAGTTTGCTAAGAATTAAAAGCTGATGTTTAAAAAACTTTGTAAATCACCTCAGATCTTTTGGATTTGTACCCAAGATTTTTGCATTAGCTGTTCTTTGAAGAAACAATTTAGTAAGAAACGTGAAAGAGCAAGGAATTCCTTTCGTCAAAATTAAAAACACTTAGTCAAGTATACAGTGCAAGACCAACTGCAAACATATTTTGTCCAGCTTTTTTCCCTAATGGCCTAAACTAGTGGTTGAAAACCCATAGATTCTCGGGCTACGTGTCATTTCAGTTGCATATCGGTTTAGTTGAGGCTAAGAGGGATTTGTTACCTTTATAAAGCCAGCGGTGTCACCGGTAATGAGTAAACTATTGTCACCATTAGTTGTCATGGAGAGCACAGAATTATGATCACCCTGTGCAGCAGTAAAGTAACCCAGTAATCCTCCGCCACAGACACTCCAGGCCCTTACGGAACCGCCTGACCCCGATGTTAACAAGGTAGCCGTGGCGATGCTGTTTTCACGTTTTTCTAGAAAAATAACCTAAGTAAGGAGAGAATTAGTAAGGTAATGATTACTGCATTCTTTCTTAATCAATTAGCGTTCATTCCTTAATTGTTCATAGACTCAAGTGCTGAATCAATTTTTTAAAATAATTGTTACTTTACCTTATCTACCGATGAATCATGATAACTTTCTTGAGATTTTAATGGTGGTAAATCTTGAAGGTGGCTTTTCCTTTTTTGTGAACTTTCAAGTCTTTCTTTTTGCATGGGGCAGTTTTTGAGCCGCCCGACTGATGATGCAATACGGCGATTCTTCTTACTTGAGTCGGAATGTATACCTCTCTTTCTGGACATTTCTTCCTGAATTCTCTTCTCTGTTTCGATCACTTAAAATATTAAAACAAGACTTAATCAAGTCGTGCATCTATGGGTTTCACCATGATTATGTGATTCAGTATTTCATTTGACTCAAAATGTTACACTCTATTCCGTTTGCGCATTTACCGTTCACTGACCTGAATTACAATGAGTAACGAGTCTTTTAACTTCTGCGGGAATAACAGATTGTGTTCTTTCCAAGCCATAGTCACCAGCGTGCAGTCGACAGTTAACACTTCCACTTTCAATGTTCCAGACTTTCACAAGGCCATCATATGAAGAGGTGGCCACTAAACCAGTCGGGTACATTGCAGCGGATAGAATGTCGTCTTCATGGAAATGTGGCCACACGCGAGGATCTCCTTCCTCCTCGTCGCGGCAATCCCTGGACAAAAGAATTAAGTTAACACAACAACACGAAAATTTTCTTTTTCCCTGCATATTTGAACTCAGATCTCCAAATACATCTGCCGTGACGACAATAATCTTCCATGAAGCTAAAAAGATATATAACATTTCGTAATATAGATTCAAATGTACTATATATTTTCAATCTGTAACAATGATCTGGAAACTGGCAGAAATGTAATCATGAACGTGCGGCTGTCCTATGTTTTTATACTTACTTGTAAATGGTAACGTTTCTATTCCATCCCACTGTTATAATCTTCTGTTTAAAACACAGGATACCTGTTATCTGAGAAACCGGCCAAAACTTTGTAAATAAATAAAAGTTTGCTATTGGATACTACGAGGAATTTTCGCTTGTTCATAAAGAGGTTACTGAACTGTGAACATACAATGTGTAGGTATTCATGTACCTTTGGTTATGTTTGTGTTGGTTGCCATTTTTGCGCACCTATACTTTTGTGCAGAGAAGTGGGGTAAACTGAATAAAGCAAACAGAACATTGGCGAAACAGTAGACACCAGGAAGTTTGTTTTACCTCTTCATTGTCAACAGCTTGTAATTCGCTTAAACAGCAGCCATTATTAAAATTCCATATCCGTACAGTTCCATCTCTACCTCCAGTTATAAGTCTTCTCTTGGAAGGATCAAACCTCATGGCTGTTATTTCAGAGCTACCGTGAGCATTGGAAAACTGAATGATTTTTTCGCCTGTCTCCAGGCTCCAAACACAAACCACAGAATCATGACATGCGCTAACAACCTGTGCAGATAAATTCATGCAGAGTAATGTCAGTCAGAGTAGGAATCAACAATCAACAGAATAAGAGTAAAGCTCTCCTTGTAATGCCTGAGCCCTGTAGATCATTTTCAACCCACAGTAGTCCCAAGCACAGTGGTCCCAAGCACAGTGATTGGTCCCAAGCATAGTGGTTGGTCCCAAGCAATTTAATCTCCTATTTCGAAACTGAAGCGCGAGCTGCTAAGACAAACAAGCGATGTATACGCCAAGGAGTTCCTTCGTTAAACTTTATTTTTGTACTTTGAGTTACATTCGTCGGTTACAGATGGCAAGTGGTTATGAAATTCATTTGCCAGGTGCATTAGACAGCAAAACCTCCAAGCGCCGGCTTTAGACTTGGACTCCCTTCCTTGATTGCATGCCGCTTGCTAAAACATCTGGCGACAGAGATTTCGTTGGCAGGATCATATGTGCACAAGATCTGCATATTAGTTGATTTTTGACGCCGTAACGATATCAGTGTATGTTGTGATTGATTACCTGATCAAACAGATCATTGTAAATAGCAGCACAGAGGGGTTTGAAGTGACTTGTGACGTCATGTTCCTCTGATGCCTCTTCCTTTTTACCCTCGATGACCGATAACTAACAATTAAACAGTAGGAACACAATAGTTTTAAAAATACAGAAGATTAGGACATGTAAGAGTCATTATTTTTTGTCTCTGGACAAGGTTAAAATGAATGTTACATCGTGAATGTCGCATTTAAAGCCATGGCCATACGTCGCACTATCTCTGAAAAGTCGGCAAAGCAACTATGCGAAGTGACACCTCACCAAAATTATCACAACCTAATAAATTACTTTTTCTGCATAATAATCAAGGTTAAAAGCTCCAGCAGAGGAATGTTAAGGAGAGGGAAAGTCGCCTAACGGATGATCTTTGAATTTACATTGCAAATAAAGACTTAAAACGACTCAGTTAAACATTTGCCCGCAATGAAAAGGTCGATATGGAATAGTATGTTCCTTATGTCGGATGATACTGAGTTGTATTGCAAAGAAGTGATTGTGTTGTCACCTGATTGGTTCCTAAAAAAATGCAGTGAGACTTTGAGTTGTAATACAGGCTGGTGATTACGTGAGGGCCTGGTAACAAGGAGCGCGCGGGAATGGTTTGTACACAGCAGAGGTCACGCATGTCCCATATCTTGATAACCTGTCCAAATAAAAATCAAAGAAGTCTCATCTTGAAATGAGTTACATTCTACTGTAAGAGACAAATACACTTTTGTTCTAAAATCCTTTTATCCAGGGCGCTTTTTGATCAGGTGACGTGAATTATTCAAATTATTCAGAAGGGCCATTCAAAACAAAGGGAAAAAAAATCACGAGGGAGCAATGAGAAATCCAACAGGATGCCTTAAACACGGGTGAACAAGTCGCGATTGGTTTTAATTTTTCCTTCCGATCGGTCTAGGAGATAGCTTAAGTTTTCTGGTCCAATCACGGGCGAGGCAAAATAAAACCGACGCTGTTCAATTTCGACTTTCGACTGCGCTAAAAAACTATGTTCTGTCCTCCGATCAAAACTTAGGAAGCGCGATATGCCATGAATAGTCTTGAATAATAGAAATTAATGAATACCTTGTCTTGAGCAGCGCTGATTATCTCTCCTTTGTCACTGTTCACTAAGATATGTGTCACTGCTGAACTGTGTCCCTTCAGCACCTAAAAAAAAATCGCAACATCATTTTATTGCTACTTTTTATCCCATTATAGTGATTTAATCAAACTTGCGGCAGGATTTTTACCTCACTTGATCTGAGGCATAGCTGAATTACACATCTCTGGAGTCGTAAATCTCAAGTCACATATTGACAGCTGGGTTGGGTCTTGTATGGCAAATAGACGGCGAAAGTTTAGGCTAAAGTCAAGTTCATTAATGGATCCTCAGTTCTAAGTCAACGATATGTTTGCGTTTAAATTCTTTGTTTGTGGCGCGTAGCTCGCACTTCAACCCAGGAGTAACACATATGGAAAAATATGCATCAAACAATAGTTCAAACAACGAAGCGATTGCCCAAGACAAATTAGACGATGCCCAAGACAAATTAGAGAAGAAGGACAACCGGAGAGAAAGAAGTGTGCAGTGTTTATATGGTAATGGCCGACAGAACTGGTGACAGGAGTTTGTGTGGGCGTTATATGTACCAACATGCCGGGTGAAACTGATCAAAGAGGTAACACCTGGCTTATCCATAATGACAAATAATGACTCAGTGCTGTCATTTTGTGTGTCAGTGAACTTAATTGTCTCAAACTTACCGATGTTGCTTTGGCTGTAACATATGGATTCCACAGGCGGACGTAGTGATCATGGCCACCGGTTACTGACAGAGAAATATAAAGACACTGTAAGTAATTAAGGTTATCGACTGGAATGGAACAATACCAGCGTCTGATAGATGACCACGAAGATAACTGAATAGAAACAATGACAGCCAATAAACAGTTGTTGATCGGACTTTCTTCTTCTGCTTACCTATAACGTTCCATTCCTTGCAGTAATCAAACGAGGTGATGCCTTTGCGGATACGAAACATAGAGCTCCTTCAAAAAAGGAACCAATAGCGTTACAATACTAGTTTGTGAGGAAAACAATCGCTTTGTTCACCAGCTTATTTGCTTACTTAAAGGGCATGTAAACCCAAAAATACATGTTTTTCTCATACTATGTTAAAAGTGGCGTAGAGAACGAATCTGAAATTCGTTTTGTCCAATTCGACTTATTTTAGGAGAAAATCGGCATTTTCAACTGAAATTCTATTTCCGGTAAAAACAATGGCGAGAGTCGTGACGCAAGCGGTGGAACTGAAATATTACGCAACACATATTCCCTCGCAGAACTGGTGTGGTAGCTCGTGTAAGTAGCGGTAGTTCGAAGATGTTTTTCAGAAGATAGCGACTCGAATGCCCTAAGCTTAGTATATGACGGCGATGGGGATGGTCTAGAATCTTTAGGAAAGTCTGGGCCACGTCCTTAACAATATGAGCTGCGTAGGGTTCACCGAAGCGATCCGCAAGAACACAGTGTTGACAGCGATGCGACCTCCTCGGAAACTCAGACTGGTATCTTATTTACTGTGTGATTTACTTGTATTTGATATGAAAATCCAATAAAGCAAGGGCACAATCTAAAAGAATGCAACAGAAATTTTTTAAACCCGCTGAGCTTCCGAGGGTGTTTTGTATAAAATTGTCAAAGGTGCGAGTGTGGAACTTGTCAACCAATGCCGACAACTCGTGAAAGTGTTTGTTGTACGGAAATCGGGCAATTGTGGCAAAAAGTAGAGAAACGAGGGTCTGAAACCCAGATAAGTTGTATCACTGAGTATCCAGGTTTTTAGTCAATTTGCCTTGATTTCTGGGTGCTAGAGACGGCCTATTACACGTACAGGCAGCAGTAAGGCACAGAGAATCACACCGGAAACGAGTAAGCTAAATGTTTTCCGTTTCATCTGTTTCGTTACATTTTGAGATCGATTTGCTTGAGTTGTTTCTGTCATTGATTTAATAATACAGTACTACAGCTAGCTGTTTATAGTTCCGATTAATTTGCTTCTGGTAGGGCCTGAATTGTCGGTACAACACCAGGAAGAAAAACGACTGCTACAAACAACAGAATGTTCGAACGGCTCGACGAAATCGGCTATTTTTATTTGAACAAGTTTCACAAATTGTGCTTCAAATTTGCGTCATTTGGAAATATTTGCGTTATATGCTCAGTTTTGTTTGAATCAGTACAAAACTGGATTACACAACGCTTTACCATTATGAAAAAACTGAGTATATTGAAGCAAACTGTAAGTAAAAAAATCGTGACGAGACCGGCAAACAACGGCTGTGGAAAAGACTCCGTGTCTCACGCGATTATTAAACGAAACTTTGTAGGTTCCACCCGTGACGTCACAAGAAAGATGGCGCCATTCAAAATGGTGAATGTTTCGAATTTGGAAGAGCTTTTTCAAATTGAAAATGGACTTTTGAGAAAAAACGAATGGCACCTTTGGTGTACTTGATATATTTACTAAACATCTATGTGAAAAGAAAATGAACGTTTTTGGGTTTACATGCCCTTTAAGAGTGCAGAATGCTAGAGACACCAATAATTAAGACCTCTTATGTTGATCGAAAATTGGAAAGATGTCTATAATATTTAAGTCTGAATTGGAGCTAACTAATTAATAGTTTTCCGAAATATATTCAAGGTACGTGAACGTTGTTTAGCTCCAACATGCTGCCAATGAGTAAATACAACTTGAAACGAGACAAAGGAAGCGATGATCTTAAATGTGTGTTATCATGTGTTACTAACGTCTTTTTCCTTTCCACGTCTCCAAGGTACATGGAAGTGTTGCTGGCTGTAGCACAAGAGATAAAGCATTGTAACGAGGGGTAATATCTAACTTTACGAATCCAGTCCTCATGAAGATTCTGTAAAGTAAAATCAACAAGGTTACTCTTCCAGGTCACTCTCTGCTGGGTGCTCTTGGGCAAAATATACATAAACAGCATAAAAATTTCTTAGTTCACTATTAAGTTCGTAAAGAACTGTCTAAAGGGCTTATCAGCCTCATTGCCAAGGAAAATATTGTTAAAGTTCTTGGGATACTGGCAGGTATAATTATTTTGCAGAAGAGAGGGGGTTGGCAGCAAGGGTTTTGAACCTATCTGTTTCAGTGACCTAGCGGCCGAGGTTATTATAGTTTGAGAATTGAAAATGACGTCCTTTAACCCTTGTCTTTCAAAGGCTTTTGAGTCTTCTTTGTCCTTATTGGCCGCAGCTGTTAGCCCTTAGAGACATCCCTCTTACTACACAGCATCAGGTTCCTCCAGGGTACAAATCTGTCGGTATAACCATGGTTACAACGTATCCGTATCAAACATACTGTCACGTGATCACACGCTGGCAAAGTTCACTGCACTATACTTACGTTAAATTGAAACAGTTTTATGTTTGAATATCTCCCTTGCTGAAGCTCCCATAGGGAAAATCGTCTGAAAGATACTGAAAGCAAAACAAAAAAGAGAGCAATTCCTGGTGATTGTGAATTTTGTATAATATGGGTAGTGAATAACAGCCTAGTTTACTCGGCGCAGCACGAACATTGTCGAGACTGAATAGAACTAAGAAATTTGAATGAATTACTTGGAAAAAGATGGCCGGCTCAGATATATATATAGAATCCTTGCATAAATGAAGACGATGTAAATAGCTTGTAACGATATATATACTAAGACGTCAACTTGTTTTTATGTTTGACTAGACAACAGTTTATTATCTCAATTAAGGTCTGGTGGAAATCAAACATACCGCTGGGAATCTGCTGTCCAAGGTTTATATCAAACAAGCAACCTGTCATTGCATTGAATTTCATCTGAAAACAGATCACTGAACCTCCAGCATCTCCACCCAACAAAATACCCTCATTTGACTTGGGTGAGCTGCACCTAAAAACGGTATGAACCTACAATGAAATTTATGTTTCTGGGATGCACTGAAACAGGAAGTTGTACCTAGCTATGGCAGGCAAGTGACGGAAGTGTTATGACTTTATTTTCATTTAACTCTTTGCCTTCTAGAAACTTGAAAATTTTAAATTTCTCTTGTAAAATTTATTGGGTGTGGCTTTCGTACCAATACTAATATTTTGAATTATGAAAACAGCTGTTCTGCTGCTAGGCATTCGTTTTCATTTAAAAACCGCATATGCATTTCAATTGAAACGCCTGAATAAAGCAAATGACAACGATTTACGAAAAAGTGGATCGTATCATTTGAAAAGGCTTCGTTTCGAGACAGTGGCGGATTTAGGGGAGGGGTCCCCACTCAGCTCCAGGTCTATATCCGCCACTGTGAGAGTGGATATAGGTGAAGGCGCTGGCCTTTGAAAATGTGACGATTAAGTGTCACAAATTATCGCTTCCGTTGTCTTGGCGGTGTTGAGTGTATTTGTTCGGTTGATTATCGAAAACGTAAAAAAAAAAGCATGCGATTTCAAATTAGAGCGAATCAGGACGGAAAACAAAAGGGGTATGTCAGACTGAACGAAAATATTTCGATTCTTTTTTGAAGGCAAAATGAATACTTTTGAGAGCAAAGTAGAGTATCTGGAGCCTAAAGCTACCCTCAATGCTTACCAGTAATCCATTGTAAGTACACAGTAATCCAAACTGCAGATAACGTACTGTTTGTCAAAACTAGTGGCAGCACAGTCATAAAATGCTAAAAGGAAAACCAAATAGAGAGGGATGAATTTTCCGTGTGATATTCCATTGAGATAGTAAGAACTGCACACAAGATCTCACTAACTCCATGTCAATACTTTATGATTGCTCCTAATTTCAGTTCTTGTCGGGTTCAGCCGGTCACTTTGATGAAGCATTAGAATAGGTAGAAAGGGAAGAGGACGTTTTAAACAGTTTTTCATGTCTTTCACCCATCAAAATTTACTGTCCGCTTATTTGATGGGGAACTCAAATGATTTAAGCTGATCAGTAAGGTTTTATCAACTAAGTTGATAATGTGAATTGGCCACCGTAGAGAAATTCTAAAAGCTGACGTTTCGAGCGTTAGCCTTTCGTCAAAAGTGTTGAAGCTCATTCGCTCTGAAGAGGGGCTAACACTCGAAACGTCAGCTTTAGAATCTCTTTTCGTTGGCAAATTCACATTACAGTTTCTTTAGAAACTAACGCCCTTTATTGATTTTTACAGACCTATCTCTCTGTCCGCCGTTGACAAAGCAAGCTTCTTGACATTTGGCAATACAACACAGTCTGTAATCCATACATTTTTGCTAGCTTTACCCTCGTGCCCTAACTAAAATAAACAAAAAGAGTATGACAACATGATATATTCTGCCACACCTATTACTCTTCTCCTCTTCGAAATAACGTTTGGAGAAAATGGAACCTTTTTCTTACACCTACGGTAAAACACAACGTCTCTGAACTATATTTCATCAAAACAGCTTTTATCCTATGTAGATGGAACTTTTCTGAACTTTAGTTTTCTTTACCTTAATCCCTAGTCTCTGAATAACCTCTATTCCGCTAAAAAGCAGCGATCGAAGAGTATCCCCGCTAGTGCACCCAAGATATATCCTTTAAGAGGGGTTCTGCTTTTCCCATAACAGTGCTCAGTGCTTTTACTTAATTGCAGCATAATGTGTCACTTACTGACAGAGTTCTTTGAGGATATAGGTCCATGTTCCAGAAGTGCAAAGTCCCTTCCTTGCTGACGGACACGTATCTTCCCCCATTGCTGTCAGTTGGATCATCAGTGCCGTGTGACAGTTTAGGAAGGTATGTTATTCGTGTGATTGTGTCACGATGAGAACTACGATCAAAATGAAGCAAGAGGTAGCAAGATTGTTTAAATCAGCATGGGTGGGTGGGTGGGCGGATCGTGCGTCGTAAGTTGTGAGTAGTGGATCCTGTGAAGAGTGAAGTGCATCGAGGGGAGGAAAGGCCGACCCTTGAAATGTAACACCTGATTCTCTGTGCACTTCATAGAAGTGCCTCGAATCTTGGTACACAACAGTTATTATGATGGAGTTTCTGTCTCTATGTCATCGTAAGAGTTGTGTTACTATTTTAATTCATGATAAGAACATTACCTGGGAACTTCTTTAGCTGGATTTGGGAATTCCATCTGCAAAGATAAAAATTTTCACTGGGGGGCTTTACATGCATAAGAACTTTTAAGTTCACGCAAGTCTTTATGTATTGGATCTCAAATTGTTATTCTTTCCTGAGAATACCTCATTACGATATTCTGCAATCCCAAATGAAGCCGGCTTCAGATTCATCTGGTAACAGTTGATTTAGTTCCCATTTTCCAGCCCTCACGAACTCATTGCCTATGATTCAGAGGGACCCAACTGGATGGGGAAGAATAAATGATCACTTTGAAAACGGCGCTTAGTGTTAATCGCACTTTGTGGTTGGTTTATAATTCCGTTTTTGCCTACAATCCCAATAATTTATTTTCCTGAATGCCATAAATGACATCGAAAAACAAATTTTTACCAGATCTAAACGGTGTCACATTTAATAACCATTCTTATACAGATTCCAATGCTAACGGGCTGCAGTTACTTCTCTACAAGACTTACTATGGAGGTGCTTACCAGCCCCAGGTAGGGGAGGGTTAGGGCAACTCACCTCTCTGTCTTCACTGGTCATTACATCTTTTAACTGAGTCTCCAGCAACATGTAGGAACAAAATTCCTCCTTAAATTCAAAATGAAAGGAAATACGCTCATCAATGGCCTACTTTAGTAGTGACTTTGCCCTAAAATTTTTATGTCAAATTTCGTATCTTACCCAGTCTACTGTTCCATCACAGTTTGCGTCAACCTTCATGAAGGTGATAGCCAGTTGATTATCATCAGGCTGCAAGTTAACAGAAAAGCAAGAAACTGTGCTTTTGATTCATTTTGTATACAGTATCAAATAGGAGAAAGGAATCGTCACAAATAAATTACTTAACAATAAAAAGTATATATACATATATAAAAGCATTGTCTTACCACTTCACCTTTACCAGTCATAGTTTTTATCATGGCCTGGCGAAACTCGTCCATGTCCAGTCCCCCCCGCCATCTTCATCAGCTTCCTAAAAACACGATGATAACCGGAAACCTGTTATCACTTACCGGTCACTGCTTTTGCATTTCACATTTTTCACTTGCAACCATACTTTTGATCCGGGTGTGAGGGAAAAAAAATGTAGTGCAAAAAAACTGATCTTTCTCACAAAAATATACCAATGAACAAACCTCGAATATCTTCTGCAAAGTTTCCAGATTTTTGTTGTTCATCTGATCTTCCAGTTTGACCATGGCTGGCTTGGTTGGTTCATTCTCAGCCTATTAAAACATTGATACGCAGAAGCGAGAGAACTTTGTAGATGCAACATACTTGTTTAGAAAATGCTCACTATGTTTTTAGCACTCTTTCTGTGACGTTAAGCCTTGTTTTTCTATTTTAGGATATTTTTATCTTAAAAGCTCAGGCCTCCAGCTCAGACGTCCACTCGTATGGGGGTATAAAGTGAGCTAAACCAGATCGGAAATTCAATCTGCATGAAAAAAAGCCAAGAAGTTTGCGACGATAAAGTCGATAGATGTTCAAAGGAAGGGCATAGGTTTTCGAGAGGAAGTATTACAAGCATGACTAAGTACTTTACAATGTTTTTTTTTTCTTTTTGGGAGTGAAATACGCCCCTAGAAAATAAAATTATTGAGAAGAAAGCTTTGCTCTTGCGTTACAATGTCGAGCAACAACTTCTGACTCATTGTTAAGACGCTTCCTACAGGAATTTAAAAGTCAGAGAAGTTTCAATTCTCAGGAAACATGTTCCAGATCTGTCATACTTATTAAATCATCACCTTGCTAGCAGCTCTGGAAGTTTTTAATTCATGTTGCACGACAGTAGTGTTGTTCCACTCTTCTGCATCCTCGGAGCTAGAAGTCGACCCATCGTCATCGTCTGACAGTTCTTCGTTATCTTCCTCCTCAACGGGAGAGAAAGTTAACGGATCATTTGCTTTCTCCTCTTCCATTTCAGCTGACCTTATTTATCCTGAATTCGACTCATTCACAAGTGTGTTACATCCCTGTGACATCACAGAAGAAGAACCTGCGAGACTTCTCACATGTGCTCGCGCACAACTGCCTTGTTGATTGCACAACTACAAGAGTATTCTTAACATTCGTGGCATAATAAAAACGCAACGTGATAAAAGACTACAGTAGTAGAAGAGAAGAGAATTATACAGCTATTTACGAATTGTCGTAGTTTCCTTCTTCCGCAGGATTATGACAATTATACACAACTAAAGATATACAAAGATCATGATTCGCCACCAAAAATATGCTACTCTTTATCATCCTCTGAGAGTGATAAGGACCGTTAATTGTTAGGTATGGGACGGCCCCTCGTTGTTTATCACTGTACAGGGTATCGTTAGCTAGTCGGTTTACAACCAGTTATAGTCAGTCGCTCAAGGCCCTGCAAGGGGCTCTGGGTACCAGCATGAGCCAGACGAGGCCTCCAGCGTGTAACACCATATTCCACCACATATGTGAAACAGACTGGTGTGTTGGATGACATGAGAAATTCGCTATTGTGGTAAACTTTGCAAGTGGTTCTGAAACGCGTCTTTTTGTATAATAATTAAAGCAGATTTTCTAGGCAACGAGGGCTTCACTGCAAGTACTTCTGCCAATACAGAAAACTGACTGGTAGACGACAAACGAGAAACCATGTATAGTCATATTCCACCGAACGCCTTGACTTCTCCACAGGTGGTGCGAACTAATTTGAGTTGTTTTCTGTTGCTGTAGTTGATAGAAACACTCAAGAATGATTAGTTAAATATTTTACTTAGGCCATTAGTACTAAGGTAACCACAGTGAGCTTTTCAAGTTATTCAAGGCACGCTTGGATGTTTATTATAATTTTGTTTCAGGGAAATGAACAAGTTGTATTTCTGGCAACTTCCCCTGGGTTAACTTCATCTTATGGACCAGCAAATCCAATGCCTTCAACACCAATGCAGTTTCCAGCCCAAGGAGCTCCTCAACTCACTGGCATATCTGTAAGTAACAATTACATGTAGCACGTGTTGAAATCTTTTATTTTACTACAGCGTATATACCAGCATTTCACAATGAACCGTGCAGCAAAATTCAGTTAGATGATGAGAATCAACCGAATAATATAATTACTAACACAGCCAGTTCTCTACAGTCTTGTAGTTGATGAGGTTAGGCTTTAAGTGTAGGTGTTTGTTTTTTAAAATTTTATGAAAGCAGAAAGTTATTCAACTTATTATGAGCATCATTTTAAACTCTTTCCTCCCTTTCCTGAAAAGCCACGTTTATTCACAGAGAAATTAAAGTAACAATAGCTTTGAAAATAGGTGGTTCACTCTGTTGGTGCTGTGGATGCTAACTGTAATAAGATTTAATATTATTGGTCGCATTCAGTTTTCCCTTTGAAAGAATTGCCAGTAAGGGAACATTGTTTTTTGTACCACAATCTTGTCTACATTTGTTTCAAGTCCTCAGCTGCATATGGTTGTGGCCCGGTAATAGGGGTACAGGTACCCATGTGGACACATGTACCACAAACATCTCCTACAGTCGTGGGAAACATGATGCAGTACCCAACACAGCCCTTGCAGTACCAAGCCTGTTACATGTCTCCTGTGCAGCAAACTAATCATGGAATGTACTTCAATAATCAAATGCAGTCATACAACATGGTACCACATCAGTATGTTCCTGTACCCAACAGAGGATTCAGACAACATTTTCCTATGGGGCAACCACCAAATGTACCCTATGCAATGCCTCATGAGTGTGTGCCAGTTGCTAACTCTGGGTTTGCCTACCCTTCTGGAGGGATGGTTCATCCTCAGTTCATACCACCTGACCCACATGCAAGGGAGGCAGTGTATGAGATGTCCATATTTCAACAAGCTCAGTATATTCCCCAGTATCCTACATCAACTCATCAACATCCACAGATATCAGCAGTTGTTCAGAGAAGACCTGGGGTTGTTAATCAGCCAGCATATTTTACTAGGGAGGAGCTAGAGGTACAAAAATCACTTCCAAACTCAGAACAGCAGGGAGGGGTAAATGCTGTTCATTTACTACATGAAGAAGAGTCTACTGGGGTGCACAAACCCGTTAGATCTGATGGTAATTCAGCTGCCAGTTTGTGTGAACAGGCTCCAGCTCCTTCACAACAACACATATTAGAAATACAGAATCTATTCAATCTCCACACCATCACATATTGGACTGTGTAGAATCTGTTCAGGTTCCAGGCCAACAGATGGTGAACAATTCAGAAACTATTCATTCTCCTTCACAGCACTTGTTAGAGAGTACAGAATCCATTCAGTCTCCACACCAGGACATGTTGGACAGCTCTGAATCCACACAGGCAGATGCTACTGTTTCACCAAGCCAAATGACTTTAGTACCCAGTCCATCATCTTCAGATGGTGTTCAAACAGTGTGCAGTAGCCCAGTACAGTCACACAGTGAAGAAGATGAACTGACAGTTGCAGAAGATGACCAAATCCAACCAAGACATAAGTGATGATTTAGCTCTCCATCAATCTCCAGTTGAAGTAAACAATGCAGATAATTTTGAAAGGCTGAAGCCTGAGCAGCCCTACGACAGTGCTTCTTTCAAGCCAGAAAAGTGCAATGCAATTGCTCTAACAAAAACCCTTACTGAAAGAAGGGATGTATGGTCCTCAAAAAGGGGAAATAAGTGGATCCTCCTCAGTGAGTCAGGAAACTGAACTTATCCCTCAAAATGCATTTGATAAGCACGCTACCCAGCCTTACATCTCTAGAGAAAGTAAGGCCAGCACTAATCAGATGCATTACCATTACCACCGCTCAATACGATCCCTTATTGACACACCTGTATATGACACTGCCCACAGTAGAGTGCTCAGTCAACTTGCACAACCTGATGCTTCCTCAGCTCAATCCCATAATGGAAGCCAATGACGCCCTTTGACAACTCACTTCAGGCAACTGTTTAAACCCATTCCTCACAGTACCACAAAGAGTGCAAGGAAAGATGATGGAAGGAGTTGAGAACACAAATGAAGGGAACGGTTTGATTTGAGTGGAATACTGTAAATAGTAAATCAGTAGTGTGCAACCTTACAATTCTGTTCATTACTAAACTATTTGCACAGTTATTTGCAAGCTTAATCAATGTTCAGTTTTGACATAGGTTAGGGGTTAATATTTCCCTAAATGTAGGCAAGTCTTGTCAAAAGTTACTTTGTTCCTCTACTTTCATTAATTTAAAGGATTTGGTTGGATTGATTGAGTTAATGTACAACTAAGGATAGAGGCTAGCTGCTAGAACTTATCCCTGTTTTTGCAAAAAAAAAAAAAGCAACCAAGATTCATTGCAGTGGTCCCGAAGACCAGGGGGGGCCCCCCCCCCCCCTGTCCTCCCTCTGAATAGAAGGTAAGTTTGTATCAGGTTATCTCTTCATTTTGTTGAGGTTTCCCTGTACAACTTTTCTCCAGGGTTAAGAAAGAGAGACATTTTCTTCTCATGGCAAAAGGAGGCTTGGTTAGCACCTTGAAAACGAGTTTTTAAATGAGGATGTAAAACGCACATCCAATGTAATTTTTAAGGAGCCTACATAAGGGAAAAAAAAAGGATTATTGTAAGGAGCCAACAAGTTTAAAAACAAGGGTAAACTGCCATAAGGGTGCCAGGGGAAACGACAGTGACAAGTGTGCAAGCTGGTTTTAATTAGTTTTGCAATCTCTCTCAATCAAATGCCCTCTTTTGACACTCGATGTACAAAAAAAATAATGTTACTCAGTCCTCTGATTATATTGTGTATGACTGTATTGCCATGTTGGGCTGTTGTCAAAATTGTAGGATTCATCAACTGAATAAGATCCAGGAAACATCCCAGGCCTTTTAATAATAGCCACAGAGAGGTCAGAACTATGATTTGTCCAAACAAACACAATTTATGTGCAATTCATTGAGGATGGAGTGGATGAGGATGTAATGATGTTTTGTGTTTGACAAATGAAAAGTTTTTCATGCAGAAGCTTGGTGATCTGAAATATAGATTGTCCTTTGTGGAGACAGGAAATATGGTTGTGTTTGTCTTTTTTGTCTTGAGCATGTTCAAGCAACTCAATTAGTTTAAACAACTTAAGTGAAACAAATCCTTGACACAGAGTGGGTGATCGAAAGTCTGATTTCTATTAATCATTCAAATCCAGTTGACGCATGCTTAAAAAAATCCCGTTTGAGCAACCTAATAATTATGAAACCGGGACACAAAATTTGCCTACTCTACCCGTCCTTAAACAAAGAGAAAGATATAAACCAATATTCACTTTGACAAAATAAAGCAGAGCAAGAACTGCGGCAAAGCTTAATAAAAAACTGATAAGAGGAACAAGTTGATGTTCAAAATTTGTTTCCAATGAAACTGATCCAAAGAGCCAAAGGAAAGATCACTTGAAAATGACGGTTGCTGTATGTGTAACTAGTCTCATTTGAAAGGGTCATAAACATGGATGGAGATGTGGAAACAGACATACACAAATGCTACTGTTTGTAACAAGTGGATAAACGTCACACTGCGACAACTCATCATTCTTTGACATCTTTATTCACAATTGTGCACAAATCCCATTGCCCTTGTTTGAAATGTTTTAAAAAAAAGACGAGTAAAAAGAAACATCGATACCAAGATGGCCAATACTACATTTGTACAAAAACTAGTAATTGCCATGGCATAAGCTTGGGCTTTCCTGTCATGGATGCCATAGAGTGTCAATTTCCACTGTCATTTACACTTAGACCCAAAACCAATATCCTCAGAAAACAAATTTTTCCATCCAGCGACTGTCATGGCCACGGTCCACTGGTCTGCAGGTGGAGGAATTTTTGTAGTGGTTCCCAAGGTTGCCAATCTTGCATCTTCCTTGGCCAAAGACAGCTCATTCTTCTGCCTACAAGCAAAGGAGGAAAGGATCATGGGGACAAACTGGGCACAAGTGGGTTCCAATCAAATCATGTTCCATATACAAGTTTCACTTAATATGCTGCCCGAAGATTAATACAGGTACACCGCACACATTTTAAGCGAACAATTGCAGAGCGTAGCGCCCATAATTATACAAAATGGTAGAACCCATCAAGCCAAAAAAGATTTGGATGTACGACCATACCAACTGTACGACCATACAAGGTGCTACTTTTAACATGTGGCAACTGTACTGCGAGCACACCAACGCCACAGCCTTGTTCAGAGGTGGTCCATGGTCAGTGCACTGGGCTCTGAGTTTGGGATGACCAAGGTTCATAGTCCTAGTCAAGGCAAGGCATTGTGCCGCTGTGAGACGGGTGCAGGAAAAAAAAAGTGCGATCTCTCTCATCTAGGCTTGGCTAAATCTATATATTACAACTGGCATCTCTATTGAACATTTTGTTCCAAGCAGACTGTCGATATGTTTGTTTTTATATTAACATCTCTAACAGTCCTAAAATGGGTTGCTAATCACAACAGCAGTGATCATTAAAGTGTATCCCAACTAACAAAGTGACCAGTAAATCATTAATCAGTGAGCAATATGCTAAATGTGAACTTGCTCAAGAAGGCAGCCTCTGACAATTTAAGTTAAGATAAAATATCTTAAAGACTAAAAGTGAAAGTACTAGTAATAATTTAGAGATTGTATTGCGCAATTTAATATGTGAACATGATCAAATGAGCGTTATATCATAATCCAAGAGTCTAGAAACAAAAATGTGTCGAAATTTAAAGAAAACCAATTGATACAGTATTTGGCAGCATTTTTTCTTGTCCTCTTGGTGGCCATTGTGGAGGGTTTAACTGTTAATTGATTACAATAATGTACAAAATTTACCTACCTGTTGAATAACTTCTTCAATTTGTCCAGCTCCAAGTTTGTGTTCCAGTTGTGGTATGTCACTCTCCTAAACAAAAATTCACTGATAAAATTAGTTGGCCATAAAATAGAAATATACTGCAGAAAAACCTGCAGGGTGGGGGAAAAGGGCATAATTGTAACACAAATATAATGTATGTGCAATAAAGCAAAGTTGACTGGTGGAAGAGACAAAGTTAGGAATTGATCTTCAAGTGAAGTTTAACATACTGCTGGAAAACAGGTCTGACAAAATTAAGGATTCAACAGGAATTGAACCCCAGCCTTCTATATGCTTGCACCAACCGAGTGCCCCAGCCACAAGTTGGAAGAAAGGTAAATTTAATGGGTTGCTTCCACAAAGAGCATATATGAAACAGACAGCTAGTGACCAATTGATCTTATTGAGTTAACTACATTATGTTTATTGTGAAAGCCTGAATGTGTCAAGCTGATTTTCCTTTGATTACTATAATTTCTGTTAACCTGTGAAGATCAAATTGTCCCTTCTCTTGGAAACAACTGGCTTAACACTACACTACTCTTCATGTTAATGACAAGGTACCTGTTCCACAACATCTAGTCTCTGTTTAGTGATCTGCTCTGTGTGTATACGGTACTGGGCACTCTTTGGCATGCTTCCCAACACCACCAATGTCTCTTTATACAACTTTGTGAGAGCCTTGAAGACAAAAGAATTGATTGTGCTGTTTGCCAAACCAGATGAGGCCAATCAAGAGTACTGAATTTTAATATGAACTGCAAACCCAACATTTTAAGCAAGTCAAAAAAGTTCACAGTATACTGTGTAGCACACACACCCAGAAGGTTGTAGTTTTTGAGGATTTTTTTTGGACTGTCCCTACACTGCCAAAAAAGGTCATGACGAAAAACATCCTGCACAATTCATCACTATAGTCATTGACAACTTTAAGCCAAAGAAAACCCCTTATATGAAGTTCCGCATTTTGCAACTACTCCTTGTTACGGTAGTTATTCATATTTCATACAAAAAATCCACCAATGAGTCACCTATTTGGCAGTGATGGCTCCTCTTTTATGTGATAAAAATGATTCAGCATAATACATTAATATATGAGATGTGGTAAAGTTGCAATAAAACAGTGTCTCATTGAACATGGCAAGGGGGTGAGAAAGGCTTTTTGTGTCAACTCTTTAGTGGAGGGGGACAGGGGGTGGGAGACCAGAAGAAAAGGGGGCAGGAGAGGGTAGAAAGCAGGAGAACAGGGGGTGGGAAGCAGGATCCATGTGAGGGTAAAAAGCAGGAGCAGAAATAAAGAAGGCAATAGTTTGTTGTTTATTACTGGGTATTATTCAGTCAAAAATACTTCTCTATCAAAGTTTTGAAATTTCCATGAAACATCCACCAACTCTTAAAAGAAAATTTTGGAAGCAAGAAAACATAAATTTGTACTTGGGCTGAAAAAACAGCATTTCTTCTGGTGAATCTGGAAATCCCTTCAATTCGATTACATCATAAATCATGAGATGGCATGACACATGACACATGTACACTTATACTTTAGTGTCTGGTAAGCTGTAGCTGTCATAAATCTCCAGCAAAGAAAGCAATTCAGGGTCATTAAAGGTTCAGGTTCAGGGTCAGGTCATATGTCGTCTATATTAATTGGCCTCAGCATTTTTTGGTGTGGCAACAAAAAATCCGTTAATGGAAGACCCACTTGTGAGCTTGCTCTGTGTGACTGTGCATCCCAAATTACTGAAGATTTTGCCTCATGTAGTAAACTTGTTCAAAGAATTGCCACTTCAGTGAGTGCGCTGGCAAGTGCGGAGAGGTTCACTTTTCAATGTAATTTTATATTTTGGACAAGGCTAAGGCCTTAATTAACCTTGATTAACCTGAAGATGGGAGCAACACAATGAAGGGAGGGAGTCGGGTACGGGAAGTGGAAGACTCTAACCTCCCTGTTTCCCCCCCCCCCCCCACCCCTTTCTAACTCCCCTGCCTTTCCCCCCCTCCACTCTTTAAGTAGAGAGACATTGATGACATCGAATAGAATTCTTTAACTCAATAAGCATTGCCATTTGCGTTCAAAAGATTAAACGGAGATCACAAACGTCATTTAGAGGCACCTCACAGCGCAAATATGAGTTCCCGCAAAACAAAAAAATAATCGCCATATTTCAATAAAATGTTACTTCAATTCTTACCTCCCTGGGTGCTTTGGAAACTGCCAAACCAACCAAAGCCGTTGACTGAAAAATTTAAGCAATTTCGTATGTGAGGTGACATGAATTCAAGATATATTATGTACGAGTCTTGATTTTGCTTAGTACCTTGTCGATGTACATTTAGCAAACTAACCGTGAAATAAATCCTCTAGGGTGTTCAAAACTGAATAGAGTCCGATCTTGGTTGGTATAGTATAATTAAAAAGTTACTTAGCCCCCCAAAAATGGCCACTGCAGCGACTGGAACTGTTTTATCGATGCAGAGGGTCACTTACCCTTTTCACGTAACCGGACGCCATATTGGATTGCACCGACTCCCGAACAGGCAGCTGGGAATTTTATTGCATCACCTTGGCAGTTTGATACTTCCATGTGGAAGGGCGCTTTAAGGAAGAGATTCCCTGGGTTTTCCGCCTTTCACGTTGGCAAATTTACCTATCCTAAGTTATCTTTGTGGCGTGCGCTCTGTGGTTTTGATCATAACGATTCGTCTTCAATGGCCGCTGGAGCTGCCGAACAGCATGACTTCCCCAAAGAGGAGGAAAATATATTGAAACTTTGGGAGAAGTTGGATGCCTTTCAGTCGTGCTTGCGCCAATCAAAGGACAGACCAAGGTACGGAGTAGAGAAAGTTTATTTCCGTTAAAGGACCGTAACCTTTTCATGAAAATGTGCAGCTGTTTTTTATGACAATAAAGATTCTCCGGCCTTGCTCTACGATTTTTTTCCCCCTACCCCCCCTCCAGTACCCATTAATTTGAGTTTCTCAAATGGTGGAAAAGTTTCCAATTTTTGTGTAATGATTGTGCGTGAGTAAGTGCTACTCAAAGAGATTTCTTTCTGCAGAAAATTCAGCCAGGTTTGATAGTTTCAGCTTTGCACATGTGTGGTCTTGTAGGAAAACAATTGTATTTTTTTGACATGATTCTAGCAGAATAGGATTCTCCCCCCCCCCCCCCCCCGCTTGTTTGAACCTCAGACAGTTTTGAAATAATTTTAGTACGTATGCAGAGGTACTCTTCACAAATGAAGGATCTCAATAGCTTGAACTCCAGTTTTCTCCAAGCTCTAGAACTCCTAGGACCAAACCTGGCCTCCCTTTCCCTTTCAACTCTTTCACTCCCCGAAATGATTAACATGTAACTTCTCCCTTTAATGTCCATACACTGTCCAGCAAACAGGTAATGAGAATGCTCAATTTTCTTATCTTTTCCCTAGAAGGTAGGAAACAAAGTAAATCCACTTAATTATCAAAAAGTTTTCAAAGTTGTTGATGTTTTTTTTATCCAGGTACAGTTTCTATGATGGTCCCCCTTTTGCCACAGGCTTGCCTCATTATGGACACATCCTAGCTGGTACTATAAAGGTAAAGTACTTGCCAACACCTTTCATCAAGGGACTGTAGTATAATTATGGATACATGGTCTTAAGATTTAATGGTGTATTTGTAATTTAATCTCAGGAGTTTAATATTGTTAGTCTGATAATATCAACTCATTGCTATTACTAAGAATCATAGAATTATAAGAAAGACAGGTGACACGGACCTATAATTTTTAGAGATGTGTGTGCTCTGTTTTTTTCAAGAATTCACTTAAATAGAATCTTACATTCAATTTTTTATTCCACTTTATTTTATCTGAGGTTACAAACTTTGGTAGGATCTGGGATAAGTATCTTTCAGGAAACCAGACATGAAATTTTTTATTTGAGAGGAAATTAATAATTTCTCGAGTGTAGACATATGACATTGATAAGATGTGAGGTTAGTTTTCTGGTGTTAACCAGCCTTTAAATTCATGTTACAGTACTCAATTATCAGTCACATTCATTTAGCAAATAGCTGACTGCATGTTTCGACCAAGGTGGAAAATGCTAAAGGCAATATCGTACCCTGATGTTAAGTAAGATGTAAGCTCTTTTTTTGTTAGTGCTAGTGTTACTGTTGCTAGTTTGAGTTACTATATTGACAGGACATAGTCACAAGATATGCTCATCAGTCTGGTTATCATGTTGAGAGACGTTTCGGATGGGACTGTCATGGCCTTCCAGTGGTGAGAACTTTAAGTTTTCATGTCTACCTTCAGAATACAGGTAGACATTGATAAAGTTTGAGATTTTTGGTGCTGGGAATTGGTACCTTATGTAAAAAGGAAATTACAAAGAAAAGTGTCAGTATATTGCAAGTATAAATTTTTTAAGCCTTTCATTCTTTTTCTTTTGCAAAGTTCAATAATTAGTTACCAAATACTTACAATCAAGTTTCACATCTGAAGAGGAATTTGTCTTGTTTATGAGATTATTCCTTGTCTTGTAGGAGTATGAAATAGACCAGAAGTTGGGTATCAAGGTAAGAATAGATATACCTCTTTGGTTAAGTATATCCATTGCTGTAGAATCATTAATCACATTAATCATTAAGGTGATTCACAATGTGGGTAAATAACAATTAGTTTTTAAAATTTGGATACGATTCATCATGGATTTTCATAAGTGATTCTTGCAGAAATAGTCTATGACTATGTCTGCAGTTTAAATGTGCTGAAGTGCTTGGAAATAGATGAATTTTTTGGATTTAAATTTGTTCCTTTTTCTAGAGTCCAGATGATGTGACAAAAATGGGAATAGCTAATTATAACAAAGAGTGTCGCCAAATTGTGATGCGTTACTCCAATGAATGGGAGGTAAGTACAACAGACTTTGATCTTCCTGCAGTTATTGTTTTTTGTTGTGAATATGTTTGTCAAAAGTATAAAGCCAATCTTTTGTTGGCTGATAATATTTGAAAAGGAGTGGCTTCTTGCTAATATTACTATTGTACCAGTGCTTTTGAAGATGTGTAAATTTTGATGGTCAATGGAGTGAATGAATGAAAACATTGTTGTCTAATAACTGTGTGGTTGTTCAGTTCATAGTCAAGAGAATGGGACGATGGATTGATTTTGACAATGACTATAAGACACTTTATCCATGGTTTATGGAGTCTGTTTGGTATGTGTAATTTCATATAATAAACAGTTATGTGTCCTCAATATAGAAATTATTGGTTTTTCCAGTTGCATTTGTTTATTAACTAATGAAAACAAAAACATTAATTAACTTTCATTTTAACTGCTCTTGGTGTAATATATTATCACCAAAAAAGTTGCAAGACTTAACATGAACTGTTTGGTTATGTTCATCATCATATGATGTAGTTTTGAACTGATCTATGTTAGCCTTTTCAATATCAGATATAGAGAAGCTGTCACACTGGTCTGGGGGATTTCATTAAAATAATATACTTGTCATTAAGAGTATACCCAACCAGAGGAAAAATAATGTTAATACGTTGTACAGTCATATTTCTTCATGTACAATTTGCACAATGTGGGTGTTCATTATTACTGTTCAGTTTTAATAAATGTGAGGGTTTTTTTTAATAGGTGGACATTTAAACAGATTTATGAAAAAGACTTGGTCTATAGAGGATTTAAGGTGTTGTATTATATGTCTTTATAGCTCTGCTTTTGATAGAGAAATTATTTTTGGAGAAAATTATATTAAAGGGAAGAGAAGACCATTTTTTAATAAACAAATAGTTGAATTATCAGATAATTTGACATCAGTTGAAAATTCTAAGGCTTAAATTCTTTTGTCCTAAAACTGATTGTTGATTAATATTCTACTTATTATCCTCTAGGTTATGCCATATTCCACAAGATGTAACACTCCATTGTCAAACTTTGAAGCAAATCAAAACTACAAGGAAACTATGGATCCATCTGGTTAGAATCCCTTCAAAGTTTTGTAAATTTGGTTATGATTGTAATTTTGTTTGTGGGTTTTGATTGAGGGTCTTGGAGAAGTCTTTGAAATTTGTTTGGGTTACAAACCCTGTGTTAGGTTTTAATTTTGCTGTGCCTTGATTTGTATGATCAAGTTTACTTGGAGCTGCATGCCTCCTTATATTTCACAACTTATTCTGGACTAATCCTTGTGCTAAATTTAACTTTGAGTTGAACAGAATAATTAGAATCCTTAAACTACTTTGTTACCCTTAAAGATAAACACTCTTCAGTCCAAACAAATCTGTCAGAGGTTTGCAAAATTGAATTTAATTGCAATTGACATGTACACACATACCACTCAAAAGGGTAATTACAGTTTATGGGTTTCAATTAGAGCAAATCAAAACGAGATGAACTAATGAACATTGGTTTGTCTTTGTGTCAAGTGATCGTGGACTTCCCTTTGGATGACGATGCTAATGTCAGTATGATTGCTTGGACAACAACCCCATGGACACTTCCTAGTAACCTCGCTCTTGTCGTAAACCCTGACATGGATTATGTGAAAGTCACAGGTACTGTGAAAGTGTGTACAGTTTGTTCATTAATGCAGCACAGAGGGCAAATTAAGACCTTTACACTGAAGTGAGCAATAGTTGTATTTTTTTGTTGCAGTAATGTTTTACTTGCTTTCTATTCTTTCTTTCTGCAGACAACACCACAAACAGAGTTTATATCATGATGGAAGCTAGGCTTGAAGCACTTTTCAAAAAGCCAGAGGAGTACACAGTTTTAGAAAGGTTTTTAATTCTTTCTGTTTGAACATGTAATAGTGACATAGTGTTAAATATGTATGTGATTGAAGTATAATATCAACTTTTAAAATATATTATAAAACTTTGTTTGCAAAATTGTGATATGTAAAGAAAATGTTCACACTGGGGATGCCCTCATGAAAAATTATTTAGAAAATATAGTTCGACTCTCGTGGCTCCAGAGACTGTAGAGAACTGATGTAAAGAAATTTTTAAGAGAATGACTGACATTAAATGTTTCTCTTTTTAGGACACTATAGATTTTATATTTAATTAATTGATATCTTGCAAGTAATTTTTTTGTCTTTTTGAATAGATTTAAAGGATCTAGCCTGGAGGGAAAGACTTACAAACCTCTTTTTACATATTTTCAAGATGTAAGCAAATTGTGTTGATTTATTCCTCACTTTCCCTACGTAATATTATGCTGCATGAACATTATTTTGCTAGTTTGAAAATACTGTAACATGCTACAATAACATATAAGCGTGACTTTGCAGCATCTTTTCAGAGCCAGTTATTTCATTATTACACACATATGAAAAGTACCAGCCATGTTTACATTGGTTTAATTTCCTTTATTTATTCTAACCATTATTTTTCAGCTCAAGGCTAGTGGAGCTTTCAGGGTGTTAGCAGATGGCTATGTAACAGGTGAAAGTGGAACTGGAGTGGTCCATTCTGCACCAGCCTTTGGCGAGGTTTGCTCTATTATAATGATCATTTGATGGTAAATTCTATAATTTGAGGGTTTCATTGGGTACTATGTATAGTATGACATTTTGTATTTTAAGTGTAGCTATGCTTTTTTTTTGTTTGAAATCCAGTGTTGTGGTCAATAGACTTTTAATTATTATGGTCTTGTTCATTTATCTATATGTAACAGTCTGTGGCTTTAAACATAATGTTTTCTACAAAAAGAGAGTGAATGTTAGAAAGCTAACCAACAAAAGACCATTTTGGCTGTGAGGTTTCACCTTCTCACCAAACCTGTTTTATTTCAGGATGATTACAGAGTCTGTTTGGCAAGTGGAATTGTAAAAAAGGGTGGAAAACTTCCTTGTCCTGTAGATGCAAGTGGAAAATTCACCAGTGAAGTGTCTGATTTTCAAGGGCAACATGTCAAGGTACAAATACAATACACAGAAATGGATGACAAATTTTGGCAGAGTGCATGTAGGTGTACTCTGCCATGAGTATACCTACAGGGGCTTTTAAAGCAAACATTGTTTGTAGGTCAGGCTTGGATATGTTTTGGTTCCAGTTTTTTCAAACTCTCTTTTTCATGTAATCATATATTGAATATAAGGCAAAGAAAAATAAAAACAAGTTTGAAAATTGTTAATCCAAGGAGAAATCTGTTAATGAAATGTCACCAAAAAATATCTGTCATGTCCATTTTATCTAAAGATGTGTCATTTTGTAGTGAAAAATGCTTTATCACTAAGAGTTAAAATGTTGAACATGTAACATAAACATGTTGTGGCAGGATGCTGATAAGGTCATCATGAAGTGGCTCAAGCAGCAGCAGAGACTGGTTCACCAAAGTACTCATAAACATAGCTATCCATTCTGCTGGAGGTAAGGATTCCATAACATAGAGATGTGCACAAGATTTACATCATGTAATGCTAGTATAACTGAGGAGTCAAACAATCATAAGAAACATGTTCTTGAATTACAAGTTGGTAGACCACCAAAGCATTTTTGGTCCAAGGTTTGAAGGTATATAGGTTGTTTATTTGCATTGTAAGAACAACAATAAATTTTTTTTCTGATTATGGCATGCATTAGGTCTGATACACCGTTGATTTACAAGGCTGTTCCTGGCTGGTTTATCCAAGTTGAATCTCTTGTTGACAAGCTTTTGGCCAATAACAAACAGTCCTATTGGTAAGCAGTACAAATCAATACTGAAACAAAAAGTTAAGAGAAAACAAGCTACAAACATGATCCATGTTGTGGGTCAAACTTTGTTGGTTTTCCAATTCCTCTTCCATTGTATGATTATCATAATGAATGAAAGAAACTGTGATGGAATAATTTAAAAACAAAGAAGTAATAACATGTAATAGTAATGTGCATTTCAACAGTGAGAATGCATTTTCAACAGATAAGCTGCACAGAACCACAACCACAAGTATACTTAAGTCAAGTGTTTAAAAGAGAAGCACTTATCAACATTAAATGAAGATGTCAATTAGTGAATTGCAAATAAATTTAATAGTTGTTTGAACAGTGGCTTGTGCCATTTTACACCCACATACAATTTATTGTCTTTTTGATAAGGGTGCCAGAATTTGTACAAGAAAAACGTTTCCACAATTGGCTTGAAAATGCCCATGACTGGAATATATCTAGAAACCGTTACTGGGGCACACCAATTCCTCTGTGGGTCAGTGATGATTATCAAGAGGTATGTCAAAACCCTTGGTTTTTCCTCTTAAGGTGATGATATGAACCTTGTATAGAGCACAACCAGTTGTTGAGCCAGAGGAGCTGAAACTTTCATCAGGTGTTCAGACATCTTCTTTTCTCTTCCTTTTGGTCACTCATATGAATATTTTCTCCTTTTACAACCAGTTATGTTATTTAGACAGTCACAATATGTGAGAACTGTATGTCTTCAGCAACACAATGGACAAGGCCACAGCTGCTTGCACCGATTTTTTAGTTATTGCCTCCCTTTTCTCAATAATTGATAGAATTATCTTATTAGAGGTGGTGGATTACATTTTTTTGAATTTCATACGACAGGTTGTTTGTGTTGGATCCATCGATGAACTGGAGCAGTTGTCTGGTGTCAGAGTCAGTGATCTTCACAGAGAAAGGTATAACTTCTTGCTTTAATTGCAATAGACATTTATAAAATTTGAATCATGCTATAGAATATATAGCTGTAGAATAATTGATTAAAACTCTTCCTTTTTTTTTTTAATCTCTCTTTTTATTTTCTAAATTTAACTTAAAAATTCTTTGCCAGTGTGGATGACATTACAATCCCATCTAAAACAAATAGAGGAGTTCTTAGAAGAGTCCCAGAAGTGTTTGACTGCTGGTTTGAAAGTGGAAGGTAACTAATACATGTATATTTGTAAGTCAGCCACTGTGATGAATTTTAGAGCAATTATTTTTTGGCAATTTTTGTCATGGACCAATGCTATATAAGGAAGTCTGGTTTTGCAGTAATGTTGGCCAAATGAAAAATCAATTATTTTTAAATAAGTAGCTACGTACAGCAATGAAACCTCTCATCAAACTTCATTAAACAAAATTTATGTGTGAACTGTACTAATCATGCAGCTTTTATTTTTTCAGTATGCCCTATGCACAAGTCCATTATCCATTTGAAAATAAAGAAGCATTTGAAGCATCATTCCCAGCTGATTTCATTGCTGAAGGAATTGACCAGACAAGAGGATGGTAAGTGGCTTTTCCATTGTTTTATTTCAACTTTTCTTACAGTATCTATGCACTTTATTTTAATTATTGATTTAATGTTTCCCTTTACAGGTTTTATACTCTTCTGGTGATTTCAACAGCATTGTTTAATAAACCCCCCTTCAAGAATCTCATTGTTAATGGACTGGTTCTTGCTGCGTAAGCTTTTTAGCTGCTCTGTAGTTCTAATTGCTTTGCTCAAGAATTTGGATTTTTGGTGATTTTCTTCTTCATATTTATTTGCCCCAGTCCTGAGTTTTAATTCTACAAACACTTGTTTGTAGAGATGGAGCCAAGATGAGCAAGAGAAAGAAGAACTATCCTGATCCAATGGAGATTGTGAACAAATATGGAGCAGATGCTCTTAGGTTTGTGACTGACATTAACAAATAAAACGCTGTGAATTTAGTGATAAACTCTCCTTTGCGCAGCTGTTATCAGTGATAACATTGAAACTGGGATGAACATTTGTGGGTTTTGGCCAATTGTGTGCCAGGTTACACTGAAATATAAGGGGATTTTTAATTCTGCCTGACAATAAGTGGACCTTCATTAAGAATCACCATATCATCAACTATGTAGGATCGGACCTTTTTTTTCTCAAGAGCACCTTTTTACAGATTGGTTTTATTGGTCTTTGTAACTGTACAATTCTGTAGCTATGTACTAATTACCCAGATTATTTCAGTGGCAATTGAAGCTTGTGTAATTTGAAATTTTTTATTTTAGATTGTATCTCATCAATTCACCAGTGGTAAGAGCAGAAACTCTCAAGTTCCAGGAGAAAGGAGTGAAGGATGTCATTAAAGATGTGTTCCTTCCATGGTATAATGCTCACCGATTTCTGTTGCAGAATATTCAGCAAATGGAAAGGGTTAGGCAACATTTTGTTGCTTCAAATTTATTCAAAGGCCTTGAAATTGCTTTGAAGGTTTATCTTATCTGTAAATGAAATTATTTTGTTGTTGTTGTTGTTGTTGTTGTTGATGATGATGATGTCAGTGCTGCAGTCACAGTACAGTTGATTACAAAGAGGTTATTGTAGCTGAAATATTTTACAATTATTCACTGAAGGGGAGGTGAATTGTGGTGGATATTTACCTTTTCACTTCACAGCTCCATAAAGATCCACCATTATTCACTGACCCTGAGGTGTATAATTGTTTTAATATATACTACACAGATACAAAGAATTTAGTTTATTTCTTTCAATACACAGAAAAATGGGAGGGAATTGATCTCTTGACATGCAATTTTGTCTCACAATCTAGTACTTACTGTTCACTTCTGAACTAGCCAATCAGCACACACTAAAAGTACTATTCACCTGTGTAGTATCTACTGACATATTATGTTTGGTTGTACCTTTTATTTTTTAACATTTAAATCTTTGGTTGAAATAACAGCATATGATTGTCGTAATCAAAGTTACCAACACTATAAATTTTTTTGAAATTTTACCACAACAAGTTATTGATAATTGAGAAACGTTTTTGATCAACTTTCCTAACAGCAACAAAGTTTACTGTATTTTCAGGTAAAAGACAGAGCTAATAACAATGAAATGATAATTTTGTATTTCTGAAATAGGACGGAAAAAAGTTTGTTCATGATGAAGAGGTTCTGATGAATTTGGGCAACACACTTGATCGCTGGATCATTTCCTTTACTCAAAGTTTGGTATTGTTTGTCCACCAAGAAATGGCAGGTAAGTCACTCTTTACTCTAGGGGCTAAAAACAGCTGGCTGATTGAGATGATGTTGTTAGATATTATTTATCACTCAAGAAACAGATTGAGGTCCAGCCTTGCAAAATATGTTGATCGTAGTAAAATGACTTACTGAAAGTGACTATGCATCCCTCTTTTTTGTAGCCTATCGACTGTACACTGTTGTTCCTCGGCTGGTCAAGTTCATTGACTATCTGACCAATGTGTATGTGCGAATGAACAGGAAGAGACTCAGGGTAAGGGATTAATGAACTGTGAAGGGTCAAGGCGTAACTCTTTGGTAAAACACGACTTCCTTCGTTAGATATCTTTTGCTGTGACAGTTTATTGTGCCACGTACCTCTACATTACTTACTTTTTTTTTCTGTAATGGCTAACCACAATGTCAACATCAAGGCAGAAGTAAGCCTTAAGTAAAAGGAACATTTCGAAAATTTTAAAAATTACATTTTTAATTTGCATCAAAACTTATTTTATGGTTTTTCATGTTGTTTATGTGGAATTGATTTGATTAAAAAACACCTTACAGTAATTATGAAGGAACACAAAAACTTCACCTTTTTTCAATATTTGCCGAAGATTCAATTGATACATTGGATATTTTTTACGGTGTAGGGGGAGTATGGGGACAAGGATCGTTACGAGTCACTTCAGACGCTGTTCAGTGTTGTATTTACCATCACAAGGTTAATGGTATGTTCTGATATGTTGATTTTGAACAATCAGATACTAAACTCACACCTATAATTAACTCTAAGTCAGGAATGATAGTAAGCACGCATCGCTACTGTGGTAGGCAAGTTATGTATTCTGTGAGAATACGAGTCCCGGCGGAGTTAGTTGCTTACTAAAAAGATCCATTATGATCTCGAATTCAATTTAAACACGGCAGTGACCATGTGTGTCGATCTTACGAGTGAATTCGTGTTCTCTTGTTTCTAGGCGTCATTCACTCCATTTCTTACAGAGTTCAATTATCAGTCTTTGCGGCCTTTCATACCAGAAAGTATGAAAATCGGAGAAACAGAGAGTATCCATTATTTGATGATCCCTAAGGCCAGGTGGGTACATTTACTGTCTTATTATTCTTTGTGAGCTAGTTTTAATCTTAATACACGGTTAAGAAAAAAATTTGACCTCGTTATAATTGTTTTTTATTAAAATAAGTTTTCACTGACGTCCTAGTGGACATTAATTTTTTCATGGATTGAGCATATATTAAGAAATGTCAAGTTTGTGATGTGGGAAAAATGTTAAACAGACATCAAAATTTGTTAGCAAACTGAAGCTGTGCTTGCAGCTGGTTCCGGCTGTGAGCAGTGCTCCACTGACCCATTTCTGCCCTTGAATTTACGGAACGCGTGGCTGCAATTAGTTCAATCTTTATTTCTCAACTTCCCCTGTGCTTTGGTTTTTATTTGCATAGCACGTTTTTTTAATTCCACAACTCATCATTATTACCTTAACAAAATATTTTATCTGAAGGGAAAATCTAATCGACAAAGAGATTGAGAGAAGAGTAGCCCTAATGCTAACAGTGATTGAACTTGGCCGAGTCGTTAGAGAGAGAAAAACTCTTCCGTTGAAGGTAAGAATCCCTCTCAGCGATAAATTTCTCATGTGAAGTAAGTTTTAAGAGTTGTGATATTTCAGAGATTTTGCGGTTTGATAAAGATGGTAATAGGTATATGAAACTATTCTTTGGTTAATACCGTTAGTAGATTAACAAATTAAGCTTGTATGCGGTGAAAATTATTTTAATGTAGGTTTTATCAGAATGGATTCGTATCATAATAAAATATTTGTGTCATTTTCGGTGATGATTTCAACTCAGAGGCTCGTTAGAGAGACCAAATCATTGAGGTAATTATACCTGGAGCCTTCAGTAGGTGATGTGAGTTACAGGAGTTGGTTACATGAGGAATTGAGCGGGAGGTGTACAAACAACTTGAGAAATCACTAAATCATCAAATCTATCGATTTTTTTATACATCAACTGGACTGCTATCGTTAAAAAACTCAGTTTTTAATATTCATTCATAGTGAAACGAAAGAGAATGGTCGAACTGATTTTGGTTTGAGGAGAGTTTTGAATACTGAGCGGGTAGAATAGGCAGTGAAAGTCAGTGGGTAATTCTCAGTGAAGGGTAACTGACCCCTTCGCGTTTTTCAAATCACTTGCGGATGCGTGACAGGCAGGACAAATCTGGAGGAAGAGTTCCCTTCAAACGATTGTCGATAACATACCAAGGGGACCTGGAGTTTGGCCTAAGGGTGTGATATCCTATGTACTGTTCATATGATAGCACACAAAGTGAAGAAAGTTCTAGTCACCCTTCAATGCAATGGCAACCCTTGTGGTATGTCATGTGTTCATAAATGAACTTTTACCGTTAGCCTTTATCCTGAAGTTGGGCGTTGGACAACTTGTGAGAAGTTCTTGTAGTTCTTTCTCCAATATATCTTTCTTCCATTGTCCTGACTTGCATTGTTATCTCCATCGACGTAGGCTTCCTAACATTGAGCTTTTTTTCTCCAGTATCCCCTCCCTGAGCTTGTCGTCATTCACCAGCTGCAACAGACCCTTGATGACGTGTTATCTCTGGAAGACTATATCAAACAGGTACATATCGATCGAATACCGCGGACTTTACTATTCACTTTACTGGTGGTTTTCTCGAATAACCGTATTTGATGTGTCTCTAGGAGGTGAATGTGAGAAAGTTAACAGTGTCGTCAGACAAAAACAGGTTTGGGGTTCAACTCAAAGCTGAGCCTGATAACCAGACATTGGGGCGCAGATTGAAAGGTGCCTTCAAGGAAGTGTCTCAGGCAATTAAAGGTATCTTATAGATTGACAAGTTTGTTTGTTTATGTGAAAGTATATTTAATTGACCGTTAGTCAGTAGAAGCTATTAATTAATGCCACTTTAAATATGTTTGTAGGTCTTTCAGACCAGGAAATACAAGTGTTTAAAGAGAAAGGAGAGCTGATGGTGGCTGGGCACTTACTGAGTGGAACAGATTTAAGGGTGACGAACTAATCAATTTTTATAGTTCGCGGAGTCAAGAGAGATTGTTCCTATTCATACCCACCATGCAATTGTAACAACTATTTGTCTCGGTTGTTAGGTGATATACTCGTTTGATCAGAATGGATCAGCGCCGTCAGCATATGAAGCACACTCTGATGGAGAGGTTAGCGCTGATTACTTTTAGCGATTTTTAATTGAGTATCGAAAGTAATCTTGGATTGCTTTGGTTTTGCTTTACTTCCCTTTGTGATTGGTCCAGAAAACTCGTGCCACCGACCATCTCAACCAATCAATTGCAGAACTTAAACCAATCCCGTACCTCCGTGCTTCAACTATTAAACAATTGTAGAAGTTAAATGAGATGGAAAGATACCATACTGCCAATGGTTGCAATGATATCATATTTCCTTCATGCCATCTCATCCGTGCTAATATGACTGGAGAGTTCAATGATTCCTGTTAACTGAAGTACAAGCTCTTACCTGACAGACTCATTTAGTTATTGCCACCGTTTGTTTTAGACATGAGTAACGTGCACGTTTTGTTGTCATCAAGGTACTTGCTCTTTTGGATATCACCCCGGATCAGTCTTTGCTCTCTGAGGGTGTGGCACGGGAAGTGGTCAATCGAATTCAGAAACTGCGGAAAAAGGCAAGTGCAGCTAGTCTCAGTGACACCTTGACTTCTGGCTTTTTAGTGTGATTTGTCGGAACTGTCGGCAAATTTCCATCATAAACCTGAATACGCAGCAGAAGTGAAACACCTATTTCTTCCGTTTCTTACCCCTAAATAGCTACCAGGTTGTAGCTCTTAAACTTTTTACGGTGGCCAATTAACGTTATCAACTCAGTTGATAATGCTAAATTACCCTGTTATACTCTCTCACCGACGCAGCACCACAGCTTCTTTATAAACTCATCCCCTTTATTCATCTGCTAGATTCCCTTACGCTTTAAGAAAAATTAGAAAAATTAGAAAATTCCGTTACCGCGATCGGCAGGAAATATTTACCAGAATTTAAATCTAAAATTAGCTATTTCTAACTCACTTCGCATTCGCGAACCACTTTTTATTCCCTCACTGGGACATAATGTGACTTAGAACACAACTCGAGAGTGTCCCTTGGTAGGTTTTGTTGAGGTGTGAACTTGTGATCCCACAAATCGTGGCTGACTTCTTACCGTTGTCATCTCGTTAGGCTCAACTTCAGCCATGCGATGACATCACCATTGTGTTTGACGTTACACAAGGCATGTTAGATGACGTCATCAGTGAACACAAAGGTTACATTGAAGATAGTGTTAAGCAACCTGTTGTGTCCAGTTCTCTCGCACCGAGCTTGCCTCTAATAATTTCCGAGAAAACAGAGGTATGTATGACGCATCTGCCTGAAGAGTATTGACGAAATTTGATCTAATTGTTCATGAAATTAATTTTACAAAAAATTTCAATTTTTGGGGTTCTATGGAACAACGCACAACATTTGGAAAGCACGTAGAAAGCTTGTGAATCAGTAAGCAATCAGCGTATGGTCCCTAGAGTTATGTTACGTTGGCTTGGAGTTGCTTAGCGAGTGTAGGCTTAGAATATCCAAATAGTATTGTGGCGAGTATCCAAAATTTAAGGATACGGTCTTTCCGAGCTTTCTGCTAGCGTCTGATTCATAAACTAATGACCAACCTTTTTGCATACTGACAAGTGCCCTGAGTCTCTTACTTAGGGTGACCACACTGCATAGATGATTTAGGGGCCCTCCCATCCAATAAAAAATACATGATGATTATGCCAACAGCATAGACTATCTTTTAAGCTTTATTTAAGAATTTAATTCCGTCTTAACCGATAATCACTCGAAATCGATTACGAACCGACAGTAATGAAGTTTTTTTTTTGAGCTGCGAGCTGTGTGGAAAATTCCTTAGTACCTGACCTCGCAACAGCTGACTGCTTAAACAGGACTCAGAATGGCCCTCAGAGAACAGGAATCGTCGACTGTAAAATACCCTGCAACTCTCTTTTTAAAATGTGGGCACCCAGTATTTTCCCTAAACCAGTGTGCTTGTCAGGTTTGGTTTTGTTTCGTTTCATGTGCCTTTATTCTCATTTCCATGGTCAATTTTAGGTTAAAGGTAGTATGCTTGATCTGAAGTTGTTGAAAGGTCATCAGACTGCAAACAAGGAAATGACTGTTGGAGAACCGCTGTGCAAATTTGTAAACGTACTGCTGTGTAGAGGTGGAGCTGGGGTAGTTAAGGGAACTGTGCTTTTGGAGAATCCTCAGGGCAGCCCGGTCATTTCATTGGATCAACTTAAGCGACAGGTACTCTTGATTGCCGTTTTTTTATCATGGTGTGAGCCCTCAAAACAAACAGTTTTGTCTCTTTCTGCTGGGTTGAAGGAGGTTCCCTCAAACAGGTTATGACGAAGGTGGAATAGACAGTCGTTCTGAAGCTGCACAAGGTGCTTAGAGTTGCTTGACTGTTCGATACAACATTTTACTCTTCTTACCATCGAACCAAAACTATAACACTTGTCCTTGTTAAATACTTGTTTAATCGTAGTTTATTTTCTGTTCACTATTCTCTTATTGTTTGTTGTCTCATAATCTGTAAAGCCCGTCTATTGGAAGGATACTTCATTACCGCTCTATTTACCATGTTTGAATGCTTTCAAAACAGGTAGCCGTAATGTTTAATCAACAGGAGAGTGCTTTGAAACTGTCTTTGTCGCCAAAATGTGAATCAGGTTAGTTCATATACCAACAATTCATACTCTGACTGTAATGTCTGTCCTGTCTTAGTGCAATCCACTTTCCTACTTGTTTTGCTTTTCGTGGTTTAAATAGCGATGTTTGAGTGAAAATTCACTGAGCAAAAAGAAGAAATAGTCAACAATTATTCACTGAAAAGGAGGTAGTTACCTAGCCTTTTCACTGACACTGACGTGGATAATTGTTTTTTGAATATACCACACAAGAACCAAAAAATTAGCCAATCTAGCCAATTGGCGTGCGCGAAAAGTATTACTCACCGTGTGATATATATTAATGCAGTCCATATTCTACGTTCTTACTATACTAAGTGTGTAGTTTAACGTTATTTTATCATGTTTCTTTCAGTTGTTACCGACAAAGACATGTCCAAATTACATGGCTCTCAATTGTACGCTTACGTCACAGGCTGAGTTCGGCCATTTCGAATCTTGTTTTCAGTAGTTTAGTGTATTTCTGTTGGCGTCAACACCTGACAGCTAATTTTCCCGAGTCACCATCTGTTAATTTTTTTCACCTGCATTAGGCCCAATAGTGTTTTGAATGAAAGTAAAGGTTGATGTCCATGACATTTTTGTCATGTAAATTGTCCCACTCAAAACCTTTTTCTTTCATCAATATCCTAAAATTGCCTTTCTAGAGAATCGTGAGAATGTAGCTTAAATTTGATAAATTATCTTCTCTTTGATAAAAGCAAACACGTGAACACAAATTTAACAAAAAAAAAACACGTGTGTTAATTACTGTTCCCTTCTAAAAGACAATTAAATAGCTAAACAGCACGGTGCATGTGCCAACGATGATGGAACCACATTCTTACCATGGAAATAAACAAGAGGAGAAGAACTATCTTGTACGAAATTTTTCCGTTTGAGATTTCGTTTAACAAATATGACGGCACTCAGTAGTTTGATACTTAGTGGGAATTCGTTTTCCCTTTTTGTTAGCGTTAATTCTAGCTTTTAGTCTAAACGATGAAAATCTGAACATTTGTAGAAATGCTACACGTTTCGTAAAAATCTTTCTTTGAATTTTCCCTACTACCTGACTGTTTTTGGAAAAAAAGTTGTTTTTAGAGTTATTCAATAAACAAAGTAAACTCAAGGTGTGGTTTTAGTAATGACTCAAGTCTCTGCGAATTACGAACAGAAAACATTCTCAAAAGACAGACCACAAGACACTACGGGCAAACAATTACTTTATTTTAGTATTCAAAAAATAAATTATTACTTTTTAACATTCCCCATGTGGTTCGATGTGGTAAATTTTGACGTTTTCAAATGTCACATGTACCGCACATCGCTGACTTCTGGATTGTTCCTCTAATTCTGACTTGTAATCCGTTCACCAAACGGAAAATGAAGCATTGAAAAATTGGTCGGTAATAGAACGTTCGAATATGACACTATTTTTATCTGTGATGAACAGAAACTGGTTTCCGTTTTCCACAAGTCTGAAAAATCATATTGGTTGTATAGTACACCAGCTGAACGGAAATTTAAGTAAAAATTTGAATCAAATAATTTCTGTGATGATATTCAGTTTATCATCTCCAGCCGCGTGTCGGCATAATCATTGTTGAAAACTTGATTTGATGTTCCTTTTGTCCTCTCTTGTGACGTTCATCACACAATGGTTCGACCTCCCTTTGTTTGGTTATTCTACCATTTCATCGTCACTCATCTCCCAAACCTGAGACAACAAACCAGCGTGAGATTACTATTACTACTTCCTCTCCACCAGAATATATTCAATGTTTGTTTACGTTCTAACGAAGGGATATAAGGAGCGTCTGATGGTTAGCTATTCAACATTACACCCTCATATAATAGACAGTGCACATATTGAGATTGCTGAAGTTATTCTTTCTTTCTTTGATTGCTTTTCCCCCCAAAATCAGTGGAATTAAAGGCAAAGGTTAGTTATCGGTGATGCAGCATATTCTGCAAACTTGTACACTTCTTCAGCGATCCACATGGGAGGTGCGTATACCATGGGAAAAGATTACACTTCATGACAATTTCATTCACCACCATGAATAGCCACAACCTGTTCCACAATATCAACAGTAATACACGGTATCCGTTTTCCTTCGTAACTGTAAGCAATGCTTCTGCGCAAGAAATGTAGCGCGCTGCAAGTAGTTAATGCATTGTATTAAATGTAATAGGCAACGTAAGGTTGAAAAGTATCGCGTCATAACGAAGTGATGTTTCTCTAGGTAAGTAGTGTATTCCTTACGTTTTTGGCCACGGGAAACGGCAAAAAATTAACACAAATTTGGAAATTTTTCAAAAAAACTGAGTCGTTCCCAGTTGATGCAAATATTTTCAATTCAATGTAAAAAAGACAGCAGAATGAGGGACGTTCGACTTTTGCCGTTTGCCGTCGATTGTAGTGCCGAATTGAGATTTTTCAAACTGAGTGGTGGTGTGATGGTTACAGTTATTTGATAAACAGAAAATCTGTAGAAACCAAGAACGATATATCATCGACTAACCTCGCTAACTCTTGTGTCCTGAAGAAGCTGTGTCAGGCCTGTTAGGTCTTCTAAGTAGCTTGGAACATTAAAAACCTTTATCAGGAAAGAAAATTTTTCCTTTTCATAGCTCGACAGAACCTGGAAGAACAATTAACAGACAACTCAATACTTGATGAAAATCGGTGACAATCGATATCAATCGCTTTTGATACATTCCACTTGATCGACCGATAGCGAAAAACGATTGTCAACAGACAACAGACAAAAGAGTGAGAGCCACACCCTTGCCAACAAGTCGCAGTGACTTAACTGAGAACAAGTTGTTTTGCGACAGACGATTTCCTCGAAACACGTTGCAATAATTAAGAATTATTGGGATAAATGCACGTATAAAACCCGGGGGGTTGGGGTAGAGGGTCACTTGGGTCAATTTTTCAGGGTAAGTGCCGCTGGCCTCTCAGAACCCCTACCCCATTTATAGTCTATTCTGTGGCCAATTATGGACCCCATCTTAGTCTTTCTGGCAAATGCAATTTTCGCGATCCCAACTTTGTTATGATCTGGTGATAGATGTACATTATAAAGCCTTTGGTTGTCCTAATTTGTTAAACTGAGTGTAGAACACCTTTTCCTTACCAATATCCTGCAGATGTGTGACCCCATTCAAGAAACTGTATTAAAAAGCAACCCCAACATAGTCCACCCAGTTTTGAAAAATGCAACCCCATCCAGCAGCATATCTCCATTAACGAATTACTAAGAGGTAAAGCCCCCGAGCCAAAGCTGTTTCTCACAGAAACCTGCCCCCTAGTGTTCTAAGACCACGAATAAGAGGAAAAAAAACACGTTATCTGATGGCAATCACAGTTTGTCATACCTTGGAAGAACAAGCAATGCATTTGTCAAAGCCTAAACTTGCGGGAAGAACTAGATGATATCTTGAAAGAAAACCACGAATCTTGAAAGAAACACAAACAAAGTATCTACTAAGAAAGCAAATTGACATTAAACTTTGCCTAATAAATGAAATATATTGACATCACTACATTGTCTATTAGAACGAATGACAATCTTACCTGATGAGGTACAAGGCCCAACTTACACTCCAGATCAGCTGACAGATGAGCTTCTTTAGCGCTTGTGTCAGCGGCCGCTTCATTGCTGTCAAAGTCAAACCCATTACACTGATTAATATGCGTTCAGTCATATCATACACTTAAGATAGGCAACATAAAGGTCAACTAATCTCATTCCGATAAATTTGTTTACTTTCGGTTATTTTACCTTCGACCATCTGAGACCTTTTGACTAGTCTCAGTGAGAAATGTAAGGCCAATCTTATCCTTTGTGTTCCATTTCATCCACTGCATATTTAGAACTTCATTGTCCGTGTAACCACAGGCGGCCCAAGCTCACGTCTCGAGAAAAAGCCAGGTTCAGGGTTTGAATTTCCAGGTTCGCTTCTTTTTGGTTATGCTTTGAACACGCAGACTGGACACGGCCGCGAAAGAGACTTTGGTACGAGGTCAATTTTCTCTCTACCGTGTGTGGTACGGTCGATTAATGTACAATACTTACCCCATCCCCACAGAGACACCTCGCCTTAACCTATTGTCCTAATCAACCAATCAGACAGGGAGTCGAAACTAAAACAGATAAACAACGGACAAAATTTGAATATTCTGCGGGGTTTGCTGTGAGCATCTAAGCTTCGATTATTTTCGCTAAAATGCTATCGAAGAGCAAAAGATATGCGGTGAAATTGACGGCTAAGCGAATCAGAAGAGAGTTAAGAGTGGCAAAGTTTCAAGATGAGAGGTGAAATATTTCGCCACCTGAAATTGACTGTAATTAAAGCGAACGTTGTGTGTGAAGTGTTACATACCGCAATGTAAATACCATTGTCCAAATGATGTCCTAACGTCGATTGCATCTACCCTTCCATGCATGGCCTATCAAACTACAATGTTTTGCCAGTTGATGTCACTAAAGTTATGGAAAAATGGAAAAACCCTCAAGATTCGACCGAATTACCCATGATCTACCCCCCTAATTTACGTTGGAGTAAATGTCTATTTAGTCACCGGAAATCCATTGTAAAGGACAATAAAATTTCGATTAGCTCAGCCTATTGTGACCACGCAGATTGTCAAATGAAGTTCATTGTGATAGTGTTCATAATTTTCCTTCCGGTGAAAATTCGTTCTTTGTAATATTCAGTAGAGTAGTTTGGTGGTTAAGGCGAGGTGTGTCTGTGGGGATGGGGTAAGTATCGTACACTAATCGACCGTACCACACGCGGTAGAGAGAAAATTGACCTCGTACCAAAGTCTCTTTCGCGGCCGTGTCCAGTCTGCGTGTTCAAAGCATAACCAGAAAGAAGCGAACCTGGAAATTCAGGTAGAAAACGCTCGTTTCCAGCGAAATGCGCGTGAAGTTTTGGTATTGAGACATGTCCCAGGGTGCAGTGATCTTAGATCGTAAAGTGTGGCTGAGAAAAATGTCGATTGGGAGGATTTTCGGGGCGCAAACCACCTCCGCGTGGACCACGGTCGAAATCGGAGTGTGCAGCCTTGACTTCGTCTTTTGACATGGATAACAGTGATGGTAAAGCAAGCTTAAAACGGCAGAAATCGCCAGAAACTACGACGGATACACAGGGCATGAGAAAGTTTTATTGATTTTACGTGTAAAATATTCATATTTCGAAATATTTATCGTTGTAAATCGACCATATTTCGTTCCCCATACTATTCCTTACTAGTTATAGTTCTCACTAGAGCTGCCCCCGCCCTACAGTACCATTTTCTTTTTTTTTTTTTGAGTTGGGTTTGTTGTTTACAGTTGTGTAGTTATAACCATTTGCGGGAAAAACGTTGATACCTTGCGGCCGTGCAAGCGATCAAATCGAGATTTTTTTTGGTTACGATCAACCGAAAACACCTACATTCTCTCTTCTCCAGTCTTCCTCTATACTAGGACAAATCTCGTGTCAAAGACACCGATCCTAAAAGTCCTCGCGCGCGTGTCTTTTTACTGGCAGCCCATGACCATTTGCGGGAAAAACGTTGATACCTTGCGGCCGTGCAAGCGATCAAATCGAGATTTTTTCTGGTTATGATCTACCGAAAATACCCACATTCCCTCTTCTCCAGTCTTCCTCTATATTACGCGGGGAGTCCTAAGATTCATATTTCGAAATATTTATCGTTGTAAATCGACCATATTTCGTTCCCCATACTATTCCTTATAACGTGTTCAAATTTTCAACGGTTCCTCCCGTAACTTAACACCGAGTCACACAACGCGTGACGCGTTCATGAATTCATCGTTGGCTTTTTCTCGAGACGTGAGCTTGGGCCGCCTGTGGTGTAACAGGACGTTATAGGGATTCGTATGTAATGGGCATTCCTATAGCGTAATTTTACAAATTGAATTAAGCGATAACACAAGAATTCCTACTTACCCCAGAGGGTGTTGAGTGAGAGAAACCAGAAGTTCAACAGCCAGGGCACTCGCTATGTATGACATACCAGGCCTGGATACTGTGCACTGCTGGTCCAACGTACGGTCTCTAGTGGACTGTTTCCACAAAATAACGTCAAAAACTGAGTCATTACTGATAAAGTATTCAAAATCTTATTTTATAACTAAAAAAGATTACTCCTTAGGGAAGAAACACCTCCAAAATATAAATGATTTAAGTATCTGAGGATGGACTTCTACAAGTTACTAAAGAAAAACTGAATTACGAGCGCCCTGATTGGTCAAAAACCTATTGTTTATTGCATCGGTGATCCCATATAAAATTGAAACATACTGTGTTTTGTTTTAATTCTAATTTGTAAAAGTAAAAGACCGCACTTCCTAACGGTTTAATAGCGCGATAATCCTCTCAGAATGTTGGGAGAACACTCGGAAAGTTTGTGAATGACTTGCCTCCGGCTCGTGATCTACAAACTTGAAGAAGCTTTCTTGTGTTCTTCCAAAATCCCAAGTAGGTTATAACGCCGGTAAACCGATAGAAAGGTCGGTCTATCGCTTAAATAGTATGTACTGTGGTTTAAATGACTTACGTCTCCTGGTGCCACCACATCATTACAAAAATAACAGCCCAGAGAGGCTCCTGGTATGGACTCTAGTTTGGACGCTCCTTCGCAAGTAACATGCGCTTTCTGTCTGGAACCATGGCGCATCACAAGGAATGTATCAAAACCAAGAGCCGCTGTAATAACAAACTGAAAAAAAATTTAGGTGCACGTTTTTGAACCTCACGATAGCTATAGACACTTGACAACAATCATTCCCTCAAATGAAGTTGGATACTACAAACTTGCCTCTTACAGTTATACGAGTCTCATTTGATTCGTCTGGAGCCGAGAAACTGGTTTTTGATCTCAAACTTCAAGTTGTCATCATAATTACCTAGTGGTCTGTAAAGTACTTGAGATGTCAAAGTACCTACTGAAGTATATCCATTTTTCTGAAGGCTGCCTCTTTACTTTAACTGTACCTGGTTGGTTTTTCAAAGTTCCATAAAAGTTAGCCTAAGATTACCTTCCCTTTAACAGCGCCAATAACTGTCGGTAGCCAGCGGCTTTCTCGTGTGTCCATCAGCAGAAATACAGCATCGTGAGATTCAATCAACTCTTCAAGTTTTTTCACATCTCCTTGAACTTTCTCCATTTCCTCTATAAAAGCAATTGTCGTTATTGAAACATTGTAGAGATAAATTATCACAGATCAGATAGTGATATATCAAACAACTTACAAAGGAAAGTTTTCTTTACCTGGAGATTGTCCAACAGAGTGGCCTGGCATCGGAATGGACAACTGTACAGCTGACGCATTCTATCGACAAAACACAAACGTTTTACGAAGTGGCCAAAAAAAAAAAGATAATCAAATACACAAACCACTGAATAAAAGTTATATAAACAGTGGAATGGCTATTAAATTCCTTCCAATCTACATAACTAACGAACCAACTATAACGAAATTGAACAATTTAAGTGATGGTTTGATAATGTTAGGTGTCATCCTCGCAATCAACAATATTAAACAAAATAGTACTGGCACTCTAGTAAATCTTACCACACCAGGAAATATCCTTTTAAGTGCAGAGGCGGCAGTCTCTGCTTTAGGCTTGCCTCCGTCCTGACAGTCGGCAAACTCAAACAGAGTTTGACGAACGGGATTGGAGAATGAAATGGTTCCATAGTCGACAAAGGTAATGGTCCGAACACCCCAGCCCTTAAAAAGAAAGAAAAACATTTAACAATTGGAAAATGCACAGAATAAATGTGCAAATCTAGTACAGCAACTAATTCGGCAAAAGTTATCACCCTCAATAAAATATAGTGCAGGAGGGGAAGAAGTGCTTATTATCCTTTTTTTTGAGGGGGGGGGGGAGCGTTGGGCGTTAATTCGTAAGGCGCGCTCATTTGAGGGGAAGGTGCTAAATGGAGGATTTGTGGTCTGATTCATGGGAACTGATTGGCCATTTGTGACGTGATGTTATTGGAAGTAGGACCAAAGCAGCGTGAGTCACTTGTGTTTGGTTGGTAACCGGTCAAGTCGCCCGAGAGTCATGTCGCTCGAAACCTGAGTCAGGTTGCCCGAAATTTTAGTTATGTCGCCCGAAAAAAAAGTCAAGTCGCCCAAAGAAACAAATACTAAAAACATCAGAATTCAGACTGTGAATAGGCAATAAAGTTGGGAAATTTTTATCACTAAAGCGCTCTTTGTTTCCGACAACTCGAAGATTCTAAAAGCGTTGTTCGTTCCTTTCAATAAAGGGAAACGTCGTTCGTTTCTAAAAACAAATGAAGTGTTGTTCGTTTGGTATGTAATCGTCTCTTACTCACGGACGGTTCGTAAGCTTGAGAAACTTTATCTTGTTTTCTAACAATACCATGACAAGTAAAGTTCTGTTGTGTCTATTTGTGACTTTCTTAACAATAACCTGAAAAAACTTGGTAAACGAATGTCGATTGTCGCGTTCGACAAGTCAACGCCTCATTTTGTTGTTAGAAACAAACAATACTTGCCTTTGTTGTCTGAAACGAACAACGCTTTTAGAATCGTTACTCAAACATATTTCATTTCCGACCATGCGATCGATTTCTGTGCGGTCAAAGTCTTCATGGTATTGTTAGAAACCAAGAAAGAGTTTCTCAAGCTTACGAAATGTCCGTTAGTAAGAAACGAGTACATACCAACGAACAACGCTTCATTTTGTTGTTAGAAACGGACAACGCTTTCCTTTGTTGCTAGAAACGAATAACGCTTCTAGAATCGTTACTCAAACGTACACTAAAATTCTGATGTTTTTGGTATTTGTTTCTTTTTTTTTCGCTTTTAGAATCTTCAGGGAGTTGTCGGAAACAAAGAGCGCCTTAGTGATAAAAATTTCCCAACTTTATTGTCTATTTATAGTCTGAAATTCTGATGTTTTTAGTATTGTTTCTTCGAGCGACTTGACTTTTTTTTTTCGGGCGACATAACTAAAATTTCGGGCAACCTGACTCAGGTTTCGGGTGACATGACTTCGGGCGAGATGACTCTCGGGCGAATTGACTGTAAACCGGTTAGTCATGATCCATTGGTGAAGTTATGTCGTTTGTCACGTCAATATGTCGTGAATGAGTAATACGCATGGAGCCAGAGGTTGTTGACATCCGTTAAGAAGAGTCTCTTCTCAGTTAGCCAGTTAACCAGCTTTCTGAGGTCATCCGATAAAAGCAGTTATATCATACATAATTGGTCCAGCAGTGATAGAAGTATTTTCAGAAAAATGACCGTTCGCGTCATTTTTTCAAATCGCTCGTTTGTGTTTAGTCAGTCTTGTATTTGAGATCTCCGCCTGTCTCTCCGCCGCTGGATGAGGGAAGCCCAGCATTCAAAGCTCACTATCTTGTATCCTGTTCCTAATATGCTTATGGGTCCGTCCTTTCATGGCATGGGTAAGGTGTCCGATATTTTTCAGCTTGTTAACACAATGTTTATCTATGATAGCACATTACAGTTAGGTAGCATACCAATAGACATCTTGCCACATTACAACCAAGGGTACCAGCGCCAAGGAGAAGACATTTTGTTTGTGCAATTTTGTCCAGATCAAGTGATGGTAGCAATCTCCATCGCATTAGCTTTAAGTTCAGATCCACTGATGATGATGCAAGCCTAGAATTCAATGCAAATCCAGACGAACAATGATTTACCTCTCTCCCAAGCTCTAGGCAGAAAACAGTGTGTGTAGAGCTTTGCAGAAAAGGCCCTTAAAACCATAAAGACTTACGAAGCAAGTTCTATATTTTAAGCCTTTAAAAAAACTATTAAAAATAAACTATAGCGAGTTAAATACATATATAGAAAGAATGCAGTGTTAGCACTCAAAAGTGATCACCTCTCAGGGTCCATAGTAGAACTCAGATCCACCATCCTTGGTACTAGCTTTTGACTTTTATTCTTTTCCCAGCCAACACACTTGGGACTCTCTGAGAAAAACAAAATTCAGTAGAACTCACTGGAGAGAAATTGTAACTGTTACTTTTGTTTTCTTGAAAGAGAGCTTAATATTATTTTGAAATCAGGTGAAAAACAAAAACTCTTCTAAACTACCAGTGCAAAGAGAAAGAGATCTTAGAATACTTTGTTTATGAAAGAGGAAAACAATAGAAATCTTAGTCTCTCCTAAAGATATAAACCCAAGAGAATCTTTCAACATTCTCCATAAATTTATGATTTTGAAAGCTTAGGAAACTAAGACCATAAACCGGTTACAAGCTTTTCTTGTTCATGCTTACACTGTATTACTGAATAACAATGAATCATTACCAGTTTTAGTAAACATGGGTAGTTTGATATTTAACACCAAACTGTGGGATGTTTCTCTTTTTCCACATCTGACTTGATCTCTCAAGCATAAAACCTTCACATTTTCAAGTGCAGTACCCCTGTAATTGAAGATAGAAACATATTTAAGAGTAATAGTACAACAAATGATAGAACTCTTGCAACTAATTGATGTGCAAGATGGCCATCAGTACTAACAGGAAAAATTTAATCATAATGGTAAGATGCACACAAATATGTGCAAAAGGATGTAACAATGACAGGAATATCATCTTAACTAAAGGTACCAGTAACCATAGTAAATTTAACCACAAAAACAAATTGAGGTCACAAAAGTAATAGTTTAAAGTTTGACTCCTAATGTGGACTGAGATCTTGTTGTCTCATGATCAAGGCAAAAAACATATTTTTTATTTCATTAGCAAGCCTGTAATTTACCATAGTTTTTATTCCATCTACTCACATGACATTTTCAACATTGCTGATCCTAGCAGAGTGCAAGACAGAAGAAAATTTCTTTGTAATCAATGAGTTCTGCTCATCAACATTTTCCACATGTACTTACCAGTGGTATGACAGTAGAGCAAGAAAGTTCCTAAGAGGCCAGCCTGGATTTTTTGGCAGTGTGCATGGATCGGCAAATCCCACCATGAACTGTACATTCAACAATAACAATAACCCATCACTTTCTAAAAAATTAAATCTTAGCTCCTTCATAGGTATTAATCTATTTGAGATAGCACAAATCTTGCTATGATCAATTTAGATTAATTTCACACAGAGTCAAACTTATTCTCCTGATTTAGTTTATTCTTGGAAGATCATTCTAAATGTTACCATAAACAAAGCACCCTAATTTTCTCTCCCCTTCACCAAATATATCTGCTAATTTTTTCCTTCCAAATATGTGGGTTTTAGTGAAAAGACAATGAAAGGCATCACAAACATGACAAATAGCAGAGAAATGCAATAGCATGTGTGTAGCCACATACATACTGTAGTTCAATAGCCTTGGGAGAAGTCTCTTTCATTTCCTCTTAGCCAAGTGGGAGAAGATGGGCTTACTCTGCAGTTGGACAAAGGCATGGTGCTAGTAATAGCAAAAATAAATTATTCCATTTTGTCCCAAGCCTTTGTCACCACTTTCTTCCAATGGCTAATGGTTTGGTTTTGCATTTTACTGTACATGACATACATCAAGATTATTTTGTTTTGATTAAGGAGTGTAACATAAATCTGTTGTAACTCTGTGTGACAGATCTAAGCATCTGCCTCACCTTTGAATCATCCATGCTAAAAAATGTCTCCCATTCTCTTATATTTCCCACAGTCACCTCACTTTCAGTAACCTTGACGAGAAAGAATCCAGGTCCTGTTGGCAACAAATCAATTTTCTTGGAATTTTTTACTTTAACTAGGGGGAAAGCTCTACCAGAAAAAAAAAACTGTGCAGTTCTGTCACATTAATTTAAATTAAATGGTTCAAATATTCTTTGACAGTGTTAAAAAAAATAACAGATGCTGACAAGCATTATGCATCTCACATTAAGGTGTTAGAAAAAAAGGGGAAGGATGGTAAAATAGGCCCGGGTTGCACAAGGGAAGTTTTGATCAATAATCCATCAAAAAGGATTTGTCTGTCATCACAATGCATTTCCTTATGCGACCGGTGTATTACAAATATCTAAAATTTTGGAAAGTCTGCAGAAACTTCAATGACATTAAGTGTATGGATGGAGCAGGCAGATTTTGAAAAAATCGAAAAAAAAGAAGACACTGCTTCCAAAGCTGTCAATGCCAGTCATCTGAGCTAGATATGACCTGCAGTTAAACTATTTAATTGGCAGGAATTTTGATATTCACCCACCAACTTTCAGCATGGATGGATGTTTTCCTTTATATTATCCTTTATTTTATGCACTGGGATCATTCTCAAGCCAAAATTTTTGTCGTTTCAACCCTACATTGGCTGGACCGATCTTAGATCAAGCAGGACCCAGCAGAATTTTGCTTAATTGGTCCGATAGTCCAGCAAGTGTGGTGAGAGTGATGGCCCAACCAGCTTCAGGTCAGCTGAGGGTTTGGCAGAAAAAGAAAAAAAACAATACAACAAATGACCGCAAGAGGAGCACAGGGTTCAAGTAATGAATATCAAACCATAATTCAGCTGGGTGAGGAATGGTCCTTGTGTAAGGCACAACACAAATTTTATGTGAATGCCACTGTCTTCTTAGAAAAGCGACATTCAGGATTTGCATGTATTCATTTACCCATCTCTGATACAGGATGAAAAAGGCAAACATTTGCTGCTGTTGCATGTCAATAATTTGCAGAGGTAGAATGGCAAAAGCAAAGCAAAATGCCTGATTTGGGTTCATGTTTATTACCACACAATATGCACCAGAAATGAAATCTGATCAACTGTGTTGATTTTGACCTGTTTATGTATTTTGGTAGTGTGACCCAAATATTGTGTCACATTTTTCAGCTCTTCTGGTTGTGCTTTCAACTTTTCAAACATTTTTAGGCTGCCTAATTTTTGGTTTGGGCTGTAGTGTGACCTGGGCCATAATCATTAATAAGTCACTGTTGAAACATAATCCTTTGATTATGACAATCTGTAAAAAAAAGTGCTGATTGTTAATTTACAAGGGGTATCAAAATAAAAGATGCTGACAAGCATAATGCATCTCACATTAAGGTATCTCAATGACTGTGGTAGTTAAAGAAGGATAATTGAGTTCTTTCATTTTTACCCCATGGTAACTATGAACATAGTTACTGTTAGGCCATCAATTTGTCTGTTGTTATTAAGCATGTGGTTTCCTTTCAGCACTCTGGCTAGTGCTTTTGAAATCAATAATTAACCAGTGATTTAACCTTTTATCCACTAAGAGTGACTAGCATTTAATTTCTCCTTACAATATCACCTCTGAATCACTAATAATGTATGTATGTATGTATGTACTCATTAATGTCATGAGAACAAAGGAAATGATCACCAACTAAAGAAAACTCTTGATTGTAAACAAATTCTCCTTGTCAGCACCTTAGGAAATGTACAGAGAACAGTATGGAGAATATGAATACTGATGTTAAGGTGTAAAGGGCATGTCATGCAATATTGGAGGGAGATGCATGGCAAAGGGCTCTCATCACTTTATTGAAAAATTAAGAAATTTGTGAGGTAACTCTAAAGAGCCTTTGATTTATGTTTGTGGGTTCCTAATGGGGATTTAGTGTTAAATTGAACTACAGAAAACTCATAGCTTGATTCTGATAATCATAATTACTCACCAAGACCACCCACAGAGAGAGAATCATACGATGCTTGGAGACTAGCAATCTATAGAGTTAAAACAACAAATAAATTTAATAAAAATAAACATATTAAGCATTTAATAATAAAATCCTTAACCCACAATCAAGTCAAATGTCATTTAACAACCAAAAAAACAAGCAAACTGAACATTTGTTCTCACCTGGGAGGGTGTAAAGTAGTCACCGAGATGAACAGGAGGAGCCACATGAGTAGCACTGGTCTCAGGACATAAAGCAGGGAATGCAAACCAGTAATAAAACTTATATTTCTTTAGATCCTGATGAAAAACACATGAAGAATGATTACATCATTAACCACAACAGTCAGCACTATTTCTCACTTATTTTGGAGGAAAGTTGCTCAGTTGGACAAGTTTCTGAAACAACTACTTGTACATGTTGTTCTTGCTGCAACATTTCTGGAGTTATTTAATTTTTTCTTGATTTCAAATAATTTTTCAAACCAAGTTGATTTTATATTCCTTTGTCTTCTATTCATTAATAACAACACAAAACAAAGGAAAATAAAAATCAATGAATATATTTTAAGCCAAGAAAATTTTTAACCACAACATCTATAAGTTAATGACACACTTTGTAACTAAACACTCAGAGTTATCTGAGAGGAAACCAATAATTATTACTAGTTCTCTTCTATATATAGTGTCACTGATATAAATATCAATAGTTTGTTCAGTTTTATCATCTGTTCCTTTGCATGGACCTACACCAGAATTTACTTAATATCAACTGATGCATTCTCGTAAGACAAATGAAATTAATATTATGATCACTGTTAACATTATTCATTTACTATATATCCCACTTATAGATACAAGAACCAGAAAACATAAAAAAAAGGAACTTACAGCAAATGTCATAAGCACAAACTGACAAAGCACTGATGGGTCCTCCAAAGCCTTGCTTGATTTTACATTATCCCATATCTTCAATACAAAGTTTAAGACTTATTTAAACAACTTATGATTCATTTCAAGTCATGCTTCTTTTCTAGTTATATTTTAGTCACTTCGTAACTGACTAAAGGGCATGTGAAAAACATATGATGGAATGTTCCATCATATGTTTTGGCTTTTTTCATGAATCATTGGCAATCATAGAACTGGTTGGTAAAAAAGTTTTCAATACTCCATCTGTAAGGATTGTTGTGGACTCTGAAAATTGTAAGCAGAACTGGTCACATTTAAGGCATTCTGAACATGTTATTTCTATGAGCCTGCAGATGTACTGTATGGAGATGATGTTCTAAATCAGTCAATTAACATAATAAAGTTGCACAACTCTCCCAAGGGAATTATTTAGTCAGAGTTTTCTGCAAATCAAACTATGGTTAATGGTAGTAAGAACATTAGAATTCAAAGCCTACCATTTTCCACAAATAACTATCACAGTTAATTTACCTTTTGTCCAAATGACTGGATCAGCTCCATTTTATTGTATGTTCTGAATGCCTCAATAGTGTTTGTATTGATCAATGTTCCTTGCATAGGATATGTTCTTTGAGGTGCTGGCTTCTCACTGGAAAATCAAGTTTACACTGAACTTTGAATGCCTTCCCTCAGATCTAAATCAACAATGGCATGAAACCACTTAATAGAGTCAACCTTTCCTCTTTTTAACTTATTAAGATCCTCTCTACTATCCAGCTATTAGTTATCAGTAACAAAATAAAATTTATATAATTATTAAACATGGTCCACAGTTACTATTTTATATTAGTTTTCAAGCTGAAAATGAATATAAAATCATTCTTTTCAGTCAGACAGATACCCCTGGTACTGAATCATGCCAATTCTCTAATATCTCTAATCTAAATGGTTAAAACAAAAGCCATGGAAAGATGCCAGGTCCATACAGATTGCAGAAAAAAATAATGGAAAAGGTCATTTGGAAAAAGGACAACACTGAGCCACACATAAGTGGGGCAGGGATTTTATGCACTTACATAGAAAAGGCATTATAATCCAAATTAAAGCGGCATACAAGCCCTGAAGGATCACCTAAGGAAAAGAAAATGAAACCCTGCAGACTAAATACACATAAGGGTTGCAGAATATTTTTATCATTTGAATTACCTGCTAACAATAAAAAAAAAGCATGACAAAATTACTCATTTCCATAAAAAACAGCAAGTCACCCCTTGAATTAGTGGTATTGTGTATTTAGCTTAATTTTCTTTCAATGGCCTACATAGGTTCATCTGGATAGTTGAGGTATAGGGATCAGACGTATATCAGGCCCTAGTCCTAAGAGAGAGGATGATTAATCATCTATCCCCTTAAGGCAAAGTAGATTTAAGAAACTTACTAAGCCCTTAAAATTACCACTTTGTACCTATCCACCTATTATCATTATTATTTTATTTATCATTTTATTTCATTTTTTTCCAGGCGGGGGGGTAGATGACGCAGCTAACATGTGCATTATTATTGGTCAATATAGCCCACCATTTTTCATAATTTTGTTTCAATTGAAAACTTTCCCCCTATTTGAACTTCATGCTTGAGCCGCAATAAAACTGAGTGGAAAAACTTGGTCCTTAACTGGCAGTACAGACCTCAAACTTGGTTAGTAAAAGGTATGTATGTTTTTAATTATCTGTATATAGTGTTTTGGTCTTTTTATTCGGGGAATCTTTTGTATAGGGTTAACCTCTAGAATATCTCCTTTCGAGAGATACTTTTGCAATTTTTCATTTTCCTTCTCTTGAATAAAGTATTGTCATTGTCATTACTTTAAACTCTCTCTAGACAGTTGTACTGTGGCCTGTTTCAAGCCACACTACCTTGGTCCACAAAATTCTCCCTTTATCCCCATGTACTACCTTAATTTACCCTTAATATAACCCCTGCATTGTGGCAATGTTGCTCGCAGCCAGAACACAGAATACATCAAGCTTCTTCTAGAGTCACTCTCAGGCTTGGCATTTGTTTCAGAAAACCAGATTACTTATATCTAACGCTCTGACGAAGGGCTAACGCTCGAAACGTCAGCTTTTTTACCTTTTACGATGGCCAATTTACGTTTTCAACTCAGTTATAACACTAAATTACCTACTTAAAACTTACATTGAACCCGATTCACAATTTTTACTTGAAATTAAGCTCAATTAAATACAAAAGAAAATTAGCCTTAGTTTAAAGGAGTAGCTATAATTGGTACCTATCTAATCTTTTGAAGAAAAACCACGAAAAATTACTTCGGAATTAAGTCCGATTTCCTGTTGGATTGGTTGGTATCTAGCGTAAGTTATAATCAATGAGTCTTAATTTCAAAATTCACAGAGAAATGGGTTTGTTCAATTTTACCAAAATTATGCTTGATCACTCATTCCCTAATTGAACCATACTCACTGTTTACGTAATATCCCTGTAGCGGTTGAGGCTTGTCGTCTAACTGATATATTTCCAGTTTGTTCTGCGTAAGTCTATGCCAAAATGCAGCATCAACAGCACTAGAATATGGTGCAAACTGCACTCCACTTTCGGTACTGACAGACGCCATGTTACTTGAAACAGATAGCTTTCATGTAACAATCTTGAATTTTACCCTGTAAGAAAAAAATTTCGCCTATTCGTGATATTACATTGCATGCAATCTTCACATTGCATGAATTTCAAGGGGGAAAATTCATGAACGTATTTGTTACAATTCAGTTTCAATCTTTGTCTAACACCGAAGAAGTCACTGATAGCACTAAAATAGTTCCTCCTGCATTTTTTCCACTTTGAGTGCTCTCTAGAAAAGTAAACCCAGAGATACATCGAGTATGAGAATTTCCTGAGATTTATTTTTTACACTCTCAGTTATGACAGAAAATATTGGGACATTATTTTCTCTTGGTTATGCATAAGATATTTTGAGTCTGAATCATAGAGAAGAGAGATATGATAGGTCAAAATTGTTTAGGTTCTCCTTTTGGTGCCCTCCACTGCCTCTATGAATGAACTGCACGGCCGAAACTGATGACCGCTAGCAACAAAACCGTTCTGTCCGAACAACATTGGCTTACAAAATATGTCAAGGCTGTCTGTAGGCCAAGACGAGAACAAGCGATTTTATATTAGGATTTGAACTAATCGTTTGCTAATTTTCTTTGAATCTCGATGCCATCGATCATTCCTAGACCCGAAATTTTCAATATCATCGAAGACGACGAAAGTCTGAGAAACGTATCAAACAAAAAGGGGGGCTTAAACGAGTATTGCAATGTGTTTGAATAGGGTGTCCTCCTTCTACAATTGAAATTTGCGTCAATTTCATTTTAGAATTGATCTAAACTAATTGACATGGAAGTCAGTGATTACCAAATACCCATTTCCGCTTCATGCTTTCAGTTCACTTTCTAACCATTTGATTTGTCAGTTACTATTCTGGCGAGTCTGGCGACGATGTCACGCACCTCTAGCCAATCACGGTGATCGAACGACATAGTTTGGTCACGGGGTTTGCATCATGACTAATTCCTTTCATTCCTAAACACAAATCAAATGTTTGTTTCTATTTATTAAATGGTACTGCCTGGAATGATCTGTTAGGAAGGCATTTAATCAAGGCTCCCTCTAACTGAGGGATATATAATTATGGTGAGTTCTTTATATCGTAGGGATGTGAATTTCTCATTGAGCCTCCGATCGTTTGAGCTCATTGTTTATCCCTAGCTATCTTTGACTCTTCACGTTCAGGTAATGGAGACTCCGCTAGATGTACTGTCAAGAGCCGCTTCTTTAGTGCAGCCAGACACAAGAGAAAGTAAGTTTGATAAGTATCGATTCTGTCTCACATCTTTTTAGGTTTAAAGGCGCGTATACATGTTTTTACAGCTTACTATTTCAGGTTTATTCTTAGTGTTTACGTGAAGGTATTTGCCACATGCGTAGAACATGTGTGTACAGATATTTGAGTTCAAGTTCTCTCCGATATTACTGCACCTAACAAGCAAAATTTTATTCCTTTTCTTCAGCTTTCAACGATAACAAGATTTTTATGTGAAACGCTTAGCAGTATATTTATAGCATATAGTTTTGTTATGCATGGTATGAACAATTTCTCGTTATACCAATAAACAAAAAAATCCAAATTCGACACCGTCATATTGTTATTAGACGGTCCTAAGAAGAAGGAAGAGTAATACAACATGATGTTCTTGTTTAAACTCTACACGGCGTAGCTCGTATTGATTTTTGTGGGCTACCTGTTTTCACCAAGAACCATTAAGTTACAGAACTGTTATGAAAGAGTGGGCACGTTGCTTGCATCACTAACATTCCGTGCAAATTTTTGGGCTATTAAATAAAGTAAGACAATTCTTTGGTTGCTAAACGATTATTACGTTACGGCGTCGTGCCACTTGTCTGTCAGTGGTTAACTTTTGAAGAAAAAATTTTTTTAAGATTCTGTTTTCTACAATTTATTTATAATGGTGAGAGGATTCACTGTGGACACGAAGAAAGGTTGAAAGATTGTCCCGCTTGTTACTACAAACCGATGCATGCTGGAAACTGAACGCGAATGTGCTTGTAATGAAAATATCTCGATTGATTATTTTCAAACCTTAATTCTAGAAACGGAGACGGATGCAGGCGAGGAATCACCCAAGGTGATGCCTTCAGCTGAAAACCGGAGGAAACGAAATCTTGAAAGACGAGACATTTCTCAAGCGTTGAATTTTGATGACGGTCGTCTTGAGAAACTTTCGTCAGTGAAGACAGCAGGAACACAAACGTAAGTATTGCCTCCATTTTGTGTAATTTATGCCTTCTGATGGTGTCAGCTGTGGGGTCTAGTACTTGCCTTGGTATACTTTGTCGTCACTTTTTACAACGCTGCCATTTTAGTCGTAGATTCAGAAATTGTTATATTTATTCGGAATGTTTTCATTTTGTTTTTAATGTGCTGCACGCATTGTGTTATCACAATTTTCACGGAAATGTGTAAAAATGTAATTTTACATTTAGTCGTTAAGAAGAAAAGCAAACCGAATCTATAGCACAGTGCTACCGTTACTGGTTTTGTCATGTGAGTTTTTCACATTCCTTTAGTTGAAATTGGTAGAAACTTGAAGGATCACTTCCATTCTAATAGGAACAGAATATTTTCTGTGCCTGAATGTTGTAAAATAAATTATATGGTTATAGTTCTTGCATCGTTCTTGTAAGTTAACTTTGAGGAGTGATTCGGAATTCCTTTTAGAAAAGCTATTGTAACATAGATTTAAGGACCATAAAAGTTAGCTCTCAAAACTCATGATATAGGAAAGAAGTTATATTAAATAACAGACTCCTAATGAACAGCTGTATTTGAGTCTGCCATATGTCGAAAGCCAATCAAGCACCATTGCAAACTGTGTATCTACACATTCTCATCAGTGGACTTTCCCATAAGTGGTCATGGGACATCTACTGGGGTTACCTTAGACTTTTCCTTTCTTATTTGTCCCCCCTCTAGCATCATCAGTTCCCTTGTTTGAATGCTGAAATGGTTGCCTTTTTATAAAGACGTTTTAATATCTGAATGTATCATTGCTTATAAGGAATTACAAGGTGATGTCCCTGTTTATCTTATCAATCTACTTAAATTATACAGCAACATCTACAGTAAAACCAGATACTGTAATTTTAACCTAACCTCTCCAAGATATAATTGCGAAACAGAAGGGGGCAGAACTTTAACCGTCACAACTTGGAAAGCATGGAACAGTTTATCTTTGCTTGTAGGGCAAAGAGATTCAGTGGACTCTTTAAAAAAAGCATTGTGGAATGAATTTTTAAACAACAGCAGAATCTTGATCATTTTTCTATTTAAATCACCTGATGAATTGTGACATGATTATAAGGTTATATTTTATCTTTTAAATAGTTTAGTAGATTCTATAGTATCTGTATTCTTTGGTTTTTTTACCTTGTATTTTTAATAGCTTAGTATACTCATTTTTTATTTTATAATTTATTCATTTATTATTTAGAGGGCCACAAGGTTATTAGCGCCAGCTAGTTTGTGCTAACCTTCATAACATAAAGTCTTTACTTACTTACTTACTGGTGTGAGCTGACAAGTAAAAGATGTCTGAATTATGTAGACTGCATCCCTGTATTTTGTTGCAGTTAGATGGGAAACTTGAATAATGTGAAGGTTTTAGATGGATCAAACACTTCTTCATTTTGTACTTACTGCCATCCATAGTAATAGTAAAGCCTTTATATAGGCCCAGGTGGCCAATGGGGCCAGCGCTTAACTCCAGTTTCCTTAGCATGAAGTGGCTAGGAGTATTGCAACTTCCCCCTGGATGGGATGTTAGTCCATCACAAGGTTACCCCCAGCATATTTGCTGGTACTCATTTGTACACCTGGGTGAAGAGAAGCACTGTGAGAGTAAAGTGTCTTGCCTAAGAACACAACACAATGACCCTGGCCAGGGCTCAAAACTGGATCACTTGATCTGGAGTCAAGCGCACCCAACCATGAGGCCACTGTGCCTCCTACTGCCATCCATAATCTGATCTAAATATTGTGGATTGGGTTTACAAGCTTAAGCATACTTGAAAGTCTATAGAGTACCATACCCTGGTTTGTGAGGATAATTCAACAAAACACTGGTAACCCTAAGCCCAAGATCATTGTAGCAAGCATTCCGATCAATTTAAAATTTGCAAATTATCAAATATCACCTCAGAGGCTTTACAGCAAATGAATATTTATTTTTACACATCTCTAAATATGAACTAATGTTGTGGAACCCCATTTTAATCTTCTATTTCCAAGCTAATGTCTGTTTCATCAGTGGGCTCAGCGTGATTAAACCAGCAGCTCATGCGTTATGAATCAGGCAGAGCAGCATCCCTCATTTGTTTGTGACACTGTAGTTTAAATTTTGAAATATCATTTGAATTCAAGTCTGATATCTCTATTGTTGGGAGTTCTTAGATGAGGCTTTTTCATGAGTTCCACTTAGACTTCTACCCTTAGTTTAAACTGTTAATTTCATGTTATTTTGGTATGGTTATGAGAGGTGTGCCTCTAACTATTGTCTGGTGATTGATTGAGTTTCCTGAAAAATAAATCACATTTTGATTAAACAGTGAAGTTAAACAATATTGAGTTACTTGCTTTTTGTATCACTTTAATTAACTGATTATGGTCTTTGCAGGTCCCCACTAAACCCAGTAGCAAATACAAAGTCAAGAATTGATTCTGGGCCACCTCCTCTTATCTCGATTATTCCAAAATCTGAGGACTCTGGATACATGCACTCTCACCTTCCTCCACACTCACGGCCATCTGTAATCACATCCACCAATATTATTCGCAGGCCAGTTGGTTTTATGGCCCCATCCCACCTTTATGGTCCAACAGAAATGTTTTGTTACCCAGGTCCTCACAGACGTGAAATTGTGGAATCAGGAATCATTGATCCTTTTGTAGAAGAACACTTTCGTCGTAGCCTTGGTGATGACTACAAATGTGTCAGCCCAACAGCAATATCTACAGCAGGCTCAGTTGATGACCATTTTGCAAAGGCTCTGGGAGACACATGGCAGAAATTAAAAAAACCTGAAGTATCAACTCAGTCTTCAAATTCACCACAACTGCAATCTATTGTATCACCTGCCAACTAGCTCTTTATCTTTTTACATATTTTCTTAAGTAGGTGCTAGAGTTTATCATGTAGGGGGTTTGTGTCTTTGTCATGATGCTACTTTTCACAAATTTATTGTATGCATAACTTGCCAATTCTGGCATAAACAATACATGATTTATTGTTTGTAATGCTGAAATTTTAGACTTTCAAGCAGATGAAATAGATTAGGCTTACTTTGATTTGTGAAGATGCATCATTTAAAATGTTTGCATTATTTGTTGAGAACTTGTGTTATTTAGCTATAGCATGAGGGCTGGCAATGAATGCAGTACAGAGATGTACATGTACTATGTACATGTTTTGAACCCAAGACCATTTTAGTTTCTCAGAAATGTATTTTTACTGTGTGTGTTGCCTAAGGTGTTGTGAATGTCAAGGTCCACATGCATGTCTAAAGAGCAGTTTAGAAATTAAGAATTTCTTAAGGGATTATGATGTTCATGAATTTCTACTACATTTCAGACACTCATTTTCTGACTTAACTCATGAGTGAATTTTTGTACCATCTCTAGTTCATACTGCTATTTCTACACACAATTACACTCTGCTAGAAGCAAAGGTAGAAATAGTTTTTCTAAGGTTTCTTGCATCATAGAAGTGACTTATGTGTTGATTTTCATCGTCAGAGGCAATTCCTTTAACTCAATTAAAAAAAAACTGCATGTTTAAAAAACTTTTTAACCCATTCATTACTTTTTTATCCATAGTTGTAATTCTACTTTTTTAACAAATTATTTTTGGCAATGATGATGTAGAGTAGAAAAGTTTATCAACAGCTTAAATTTTTTTCCTATCAAACTTATAATACAAGGGCATGTCATTTAACAGGCAGTTAGCAAGGAAATTTAAATGGCATGTCAGTATGGAAAAAAGTCTACAGGCCCTTTATTAGTTTGATTTAAAATTGTTACCCGTGGACAGAAGCTAATTTGTATCGAGTTGGGATCTTTTTTATTTAATAGATACTGAAATTTACCCTGTGAAGTACTATCCTTTTTGTCTCTGATTGGAGGAATAATGTATTTATACATTACAGCTTCCAATCTTTGAATTGAAATGTGAAAAAATCTCAGTACATATGAAGTTAAAACATCATGCTATCGAAAGTGCTTGAAAAATTTTTATTCACTGGTTGGGATGCATCCAGAGACTCCATTTTATTCCATGGAATGATCTCTTTGTTCTTGTCAATGGTGAAAAAGGTTCTTTAGAACTGGTCTTTGGTAAGAGTTTTCAGAGGATGATTGTTTTGCACTGAGTAGACACAGAGAAATCCTGATTATCAAATTGTTTTAAATGTGTGGTTTTTAGGCATGAATTGATGGACCCTATAGACACAGCTGCAAAAAAAGTTGTCTTTTTAGTGTTTCAGTTTTCCCATGTTTTTAGGCATATTCTGTTTATGCAAGCAGCCAAACTTTGGCCCAAGATAGTTGCCTTGGTGTTGGGGCAAGCAGTTTGATAAGTTCTAATTGAAATAGTGAGCTAAGAGATAATTGTAAATATAGTGTGTACACAAGAGCTATTTAATATATTGTGTAGTAATGTAAATATCAACAAGGTCGCTGAGAACTTCATTAAACTTGATTTTTCATCATCAGCTGCCTGTATGATTATTTCTTTCATGTTCTGTCTGAAAGTTATTACCATCTGAGGAAAAAACTAGGAAAAGAACCAATCAGATGCATTGATTGATAATTCTATCCAAGATTAGTCTGGTATTTTCCTGGGCTGCTTTTTTATGTTTGGAGAATTTGATAAGATTGAGTGATATTTTCATAGTTATTGATACTGAGCCTTTTTTAGTATTTGCTTAAAAAATATGAAAAATGTATTCCTGAAAGACATGGTTAAACAAGTAAATGCAACTAAATTGCATAAATTGCAGCAGAATCCTTTTTTTAAATCTCCTGGCAAAATGTGTTGGTTTGTGGCTTTTGGGTGGTTAAAACTTTATGGGGTTAAACAGTAATGATTGATGGGGGAGAAAAGTCTGGCTTAAATTATGGGAAGTTTTGAGAAACCAATTGTTTGATAAATCAGGATTTCCAAATTCCTGCCCCTTTTACCAAGAGAAACACCCTCTCTTCCTCAGGGGGTGAGAAAAAGATGGGATTGTTGT